>NW_022281185.1:0-12599 GCF_004355925.1 Anarrhichthys ocellatus | reverse complement strand
ATCAGTGAACAACTGCCTCAAATTTGAAGAAGATTGGACAAAGTATGGCCATTCTACAGTGTTTCTTCCATGAAGAGATCCAGGCGGAGCTCTAAAAGGATATTTGAAGACCCAAATGGACACATGGTAACCAAATGATATTCTGACACACTAAAGGTGTTTCTCCCTTTATATTTTGATATTATAGTATTTTCCTTTTATTTTTAGCCTTTGCAAATTGCAAAAACTATATATATATATGGTCGAAGACGTGGTGTGTGAGTAGCGGACTTGCTGTGCGTAATGGCTGCGGCCGAGCGCACGATCGAGTATGAGGGTAGCTCAGTTACGCAAGGTTATACGTTGGTTGACGGTTTATAGAAGAGGATGATAAGGTTTGTACTAGGTTTGGGTAGGTTTGGGCATGCTGGGATACCAAACACGGCCATGTTTTGTGATGTGGTTTGCGCAAGCAAGCCGTAGGAACGGAAGGGGAGGGGATCGAGGACGCCGGCGTCTTCGCGGAGTTGAACAGGCAAAACCCTTGTCAAATAAATGAGATGATACAATGTGATGATCACAAAGACATTTATTTATCATGTGTATGTAAACCTGCATACACAACAAGAAGCCCAACAGGCTTTCCCACGAGCGTTGGATGTTTCGTCGGCAGGTGTCGCTTTATTTTTGAAGGCTTCAGTGCTTTGTTTGATAGCATTAGCCCACATTCCACACACTGAGCCCTCGGCTCTGCCTCGTTGCCTCCGTTCACAAAGCCGTACTTAAGAAAGTCAGGATTGTACTTGCGCACACATTTAGACTTTTGGGGGGGGTATGGCACCACTGTGGTCTTCATTTTTTCTTTTTAAAAACTTATCCATAACTTCCGCTACAGGCTAGCGGCTAGCTGAGTGTCTTCTTCTGCTTATTGGAGCTTGTTAAACAACTGACTGACGCATTACCGCCACCAGGTGGTGGGAAGCTATATTGTAACTGAGCATCTCATGGATAACAGTAATATCTCTGGTGGCTTCAATTGATAACCTATGCGGTCCCGCGGCCCTCGCGGCCCACAGGTGCAAAACTGAAAGTTTTTTGCGGCCCACTAGGTGGCGCTCGCGGCCCAATCGTGGGCGCCATGGTTAAGAATCACTGAACTAGACAACCCCGACGGTTTAATACACAGAACCATTTGAGCAGTGGCGAGCCGTGCATTTTATACCTGGGCCTCCACTGCTGTCCTGCAGCTGAGCCACCTCCTAATAACCTCATTATGACCTCTGAACCCGGAACATAAAAAAACAGCTGAGTTACCACACGTGTGTTCTGGGAGGCTACGCTAAACTAGCTTAACGGGAAAACAACAGCGGAACACTGTTAGATCCGGGGGTTCTCTGGCCCGATACGGGGCTACCTACTGACTCAGCTCTCTATCAAAAGATTGGCGAGCTGGTGTTCTGTCGAGGAAACTCGCCTGGCTCTGCTAACTACCGTTAATCCTGACGTCTACCCTGCTTCCTCTGATAACGTGCACTCGGTCGAGGGGCCACCCTGGCCGGGCACTTCTACCAGTCGCGTCAGTTATGGCAGCTTTCCTCTTCTGGATCCGGGCTCTTGGTAAATTGCCAGGTTAGATTTTAACGGCTAGGATCACAACTAAAACCGTAAGGGACTGTTAAGCGGACTGGTCACTAGGATAACCATTCAGAACTCTTGTTGTTAAACATACAATAGATTTAACCTTTTACTGCCACGAGGAACTTCTACTACTTCAGCAAATGAATTCTCTTGAGAAATTTACTTAAATGCAGATTAGATATTTATTGCAGGATATATTAGCAGGGGCACAGCTACAGCTCACATAAAATAATACTATACTTGATTCGATCAGGTTACAATTTCTTCTTAGATTATACTCATTAATTTTCGATGCAGAGGCGGCTCGGTGGAGCTGGATTCACGATGTGATAAAAAGTCCTTTTGGGGTTTTTAGGAGCGAAGGTCCGACCGAACCTTCGGCTCCTCCTGCGCGGCCAACGAAGTCCGTTCAGCGATCCCTCAGGCTCAGTACAAAGTCTTTAGGGCGGCTGCGTCCATCTGTTGTCCGGTTGTTAAAGTCAAACAGGGGGGAGAGGAAAATCTCCGTCTTTCAATCTTTGTCCAGGAACGGCTGTCTTCTTTCCGTGAACAGAGACGAAGTCCTCCGAAGCGGCTGTCGAGCGAGGTCCAGTGTTTCCTCCGTGGAGCACTTGGGTGGCTCCCGCGTTGAATCCCGTCTTGCTGTTTGCAAGTCTCTCTTTTTATAACACTTTGAGCTCTCTCTCTCCCCTCCTCCCCAACACTCCCTCTCTCGGCATGTGATTTACATGACATCATTGATTATGTGTGTGTGCTGTGAACAACACCCAACTTTCTGTGTGTGTGTGTGTGTGTGTGTGTGCTAGACACACCTAACTTCCCTCTGTGGATGTTCTCACTTCCTCAATGTTCGAGCGTGTTTCAGGTTACACCCGTGGATGTGTTCGGACAACACCCCAACATCTGTTATGATCTCAGCCTTTAAGGCCCCCACCCTGCTTACATCAGCTCTTTCCACACACACACAGACTTCACTTTACTCAGTTACACATACATTATTATTATCAGTTTTATATTTGTTAAATCACTTCATTATTCTTATGTTGTACATACTTGCTTTAAAATGATTAGATTTCATCCTTTACTAATTATATGCTTTGTGTCCCTTTAGCCTACTTTCATATCGAACTGTATTCCTTCATTTAAGGCAGCTTTCCTGGGATCTCAACCTTCTTTTTTGACACCCCCTTCTTAAGGTCTCAGGCTGCCTCGCAGTGCTAGTCGTCTCCCTGCAGGGAGTCATCATCGCCTGGGGCAGTGATGACAAGCATGTCGTCATCTGGTGAAGATGGTCCTGATCCCCGCTCCCAGCTGTCGATCACCAGTAGCCCTTCCAACCCGGGTGGCTGTAATCCCAGGAGTCCGTCCTCATCATCTGCCTCCTTCAGCTGCTCGTCCATGTCCCGCGCCAGGGCCAACACGTTTTGGTCCAGTATGGTGTTTGGAGAGAGGGAACCCAGGGTAGGGACAGGGTTGCAGAAGGTCTCTTCTTCAGACTCACGATATCCCGCTAGCCCTTCAGGGATAACCTCTACCAGCTCCCCCCATTCTTCATCGTACCCCCACATTACCATCAGGTTTGGTATTATTCCTGCGGTCTCCGTCTGTACCCCCACGTCACGGTATTCCACATCTGTCTCGCTTGCAGCGTCGTTAATGACCTCGGGAGGTGGAGATCGTGATCGATAGAGCACCGGCGGCAAGCGTGGGCCAATGATGACGAACCGGCCATCAGGAAAGTCCCACAATTTGGTATATACTGGA
Organism: Anarrhichthys ocellatus; assembly: GCF_004355925.1. Taxonomy (NCBI): domain Eukaryota; kingdom Metazoa; phylum Chordata; class Actinopteri; order Perciformes; family Anarhichadidae; genus Anarrhichthys; species Anarrhichthys ocellatus. The sequence goes on along the minus strand of NW_022281185.1, from coordinate 9,218 downwards.
CAGTATATACCATTGCTGTAGAATTGGATCTGGGGTACAGCTCCTCCAGCGGAACTCCATATTACTTTTGCCTTCATTTCTATTTCCATACAGTCGACTACGTTCATTGCAGGTATAAAAGGGGTACTTCCTTTGCAGAAGATGCCGCTGGCTGCTCCTATTGGGAAATGCCCCAGGTAGCACTGGGTGCACCATAATGCTGGGGTTACCTCCCGTAGGTGCATTGCCTGCTCCGTGAGGATCCCACAGCAGATACAGCCGGCACCTTCCTGAAATGAATTGAACACGCAGACTTCATTAATATTGCTATTTTAAGCTTTTAGGCACAGCAAGCTTAGCAGGGGGTGGTCTTATTTTCTTTCTTAAGATCCACCATTTGCATTGGACTGCGTCATGGAGCGCCTCATAGCCAGGTGACTCAGCCATGGAGATCGTAACGCCATAGGAGGTGTTTGTCCTGGGCTCTCGGGTCCGTTCCTCCATGGAAAAAGAGCCTCATACATCATGAGCCATGCTGCTATAGCGATCGATGATTCGGAACCCGCCCAGTAGATGGCGACAGTCGCTCCCCAACCTAGGCCCCAAAGAGTATTGCCGTGTTGCTGATCCCATGTGGATCAATCTTGCCCTCAGGGTCTTCAGTCGTTTCTTCACTGGAACTCTGGTTTCTGGGCTTCCATGCAGCCCTTTTAAGTCTTTTATTGTCATTAAATTGTAGGGTCCTAGAGCCCACACAATTCCTTTCCAGATCCCAAAAGGGACCTTTTTGATGGTTCCATCGGCCAGTTGAACTGTCGGGTGTCCTTCTGTTTTAAGGCTTTTGCGGGTCATCGACACTTCAGCACCGGAGTCTATCTGGTAGGGGATTCCATCCACGTCGGTATAGATGTCATCCCCAACCCAGTAAGCATGCTCCACTGTGACCCCCACCTGCTTAGCCATTACTTCCTTGGCCCTTCGCTCCCTGCTTCCATGCGGGAGACACGGAGGGCCTGTTTTTGCTCTGTTGTCAACTTGTTGTAATCTTCAGAGAGAAAGCCGCTTCCTCCCCTGTTGGCTGGCGGGGGCCTTGGCCCCTGCCTTTGTTGTTGTGGCGAGGTTTTTGGGAAACCGCCTTGTCCTTGGAAGCCTTGCGGGGCCCTTTGGAATCCTCCTTGCGGTCTCCTTGGTGTCTGTGAAGGACCGGGCCCCTCGGTGGGCCTTGCGTTGTCATACGAGGGCTTAGGAGCCGCCGGCTTCGGTTGGCTTCCTTTCTCTGTTTTTTCGTCATAGTGCTTTTTCTTCAAATCCCATTTTCTTACAGTTTCTTGGATTTGTTCTGTAGTACTCTTCTTGATGTTCAGGGTTACAAAATCGATGTCATTCATGAGACCCTTTGTCAGCTTCCTAAGGGCTTGCACACTTCTTTCTGGCGGGATCGCCTGTCGTAAGGCGTACCACGCCTGGGTGAGAGTCTGCCCTTTTTCTAAGCTTTTTCTCGCCTCTTCGATTTGTGACTCTTCATCCTCGCAATCTTCCAGCACTAACCTTCGGTAGTGTTGTTCCGCAGTTTCTTCGGGTCCCATTGGTTGGTCCGTCACATGGGCTAACCACAGTCTCTTCGCTTCATCATTTGAGGAGCTGGACATTACCATGAGCCACTTCTGCGTCAAGCATTCTTGTACCGACTCTTTTGGGTCTTTGTTCGCCACCATGGCCTTGATCTTTTTGAACTCGTTAAAGCTCTGGGTGGAGGCTTGCATCTCTGTTAACCCGATGTTTCCTTCAGTTGTAGTAAGGTTGTTGCTCCGTTTTGAGCCCGGCCCCGTTCCCGGCTGCTCTTCTTCGCTGTCCGAGATGTCCTGTTGCCGCGCCTTTTCTTCTTCCTGGGCCAACTTGAAGGCTGCTTTCTTCAACCGTCGTAGCATGACATCGTACACGATTGCCAGAAAGCCCGTGCGGAAATTACTTGTCAGCTTCGTGCAGGCTGCGAGGGAGCCGTAGGTTGGGGTCATCAGAAAATTCGCCCATTCTCCTTTTGTGGCGTAGATCATCATTCCCTTCATTCCCTCGATGTCGTCCAACCATATTCCTGGGACATCGTAACATGTTTGGCCAACTTCTGGAACATGGGCCTTTCTCCCGTCCTTGGTGGTCATGGGCCCATATCGGTCATCTCTGGCCAGTTTCTGCGAAGCCGAGTACACTGATAGAAGGGGCAGTGGGTTTTTCGTGCCTCTTCTGCTTCCTTGCTTCAGATCTTTCACCCCTCCTGGCGCCTCATATTCGATCGAGGTCAGGCTTGGCACCGTCTCTTCTTCATCTGAATCGGCTGAGTCCTCGGCTGCGGAGTCTGACACGCTTGGTGGTGTGAATGGTGCCAAGGAGGGTTGCTTCGGGTGTTCTCACCGGTGTTCTGGGACTTGCCCCGCTTTGGCCCTGGCTCATGAACCTTATGGACCCTTCTCCTGTACTTTTGTATTTCATTCTCTGCAGGCCTAAGGACTCTGTTGGGCTCGTGGCCGTGTTTTCTGATCGTCGTGGCACAGGGGTCTCCACATCAGTTTGCACTGCTACCCCTCGTGAGGCGGCGGTTGGTGTCTCTTGTTTCTTCGAGGGTTTCTCCTGGCTCGCGCTGGTCTGTGGTGGTCTCATTTCTCGGCTCGAAGGTCCAGGTGTTGACTCGTGATAGCTCCCCCTTTCTTCCACTTCCTTTCGTGGGTCCGGTTTCGGGGGAAGTCGGGGTCGGACTGCCCTAGCAATAGGGGCTTCTTCGTCTTCGTACTTGGGCTTCCCTGCCCTTCAGTTGTTGGGTCCTTCGGTCATTTTGAGGGGTCTCAGTATTTTTTCCTTTCTTTCCTGGTATTGAGCTACAGAGGTGACTATGACCAACTCTTGGATATGACTCCAACCGTGTCCGACTTTCAGCAGTTGGTTCATAACTCTCATGGCCACCTCTTCGGCCACCTCCCAAGGTAGGTCGCCGGACCTTGTGCCGTCGACGCAAATGACAACCCTTTTATAGGTCAACTCACTGGCCCGATCCACTCCTTCTGCCAGTGCTTCCTCTAGGTCGTCCCGGTAGGTGTCCAGATTTTTTCCCTCGTGATACCCTTCAATTGGTACATGTAGCACCGCGAAGTAGGTTGTTTCTCCCCCACTTGTGACCACTACCAATGTTTTCTTTTTCCGATAGAGGTTGAGGCTTTCTTCAAGCTCTTTTTTGTACAGAGCCCCTCCTTGGCGCATCAGTGCTTTCCTGAACCGGTTGAGATGAGGTTTCAGGTGGGAGTTGGTCAAGACCACCAATCCATGGCCGTCTATGTCCCAGGGTTCTCCGAAATGATTGTAGGCGGTTATCCCTGTCTGGTTCGCATACTTTTTAGTGCCTGCGGGCATCTTTTTTAGCGGCTGGAGGAAGTCGTCCCGTCGCGGGACAGTGGTGTTTTTATTTTTTCTTCTTCTGTTTTCCGTGCTGCTCCGGTTCTGGGTTCCCCAGGTCCTCCAGAGCCCTCCTCACTAGAGCGGGGGTCCCTACGGTAAAGGTCGATGGGAGTGCGAGATGCCCTTCGCCTCTACTCATCATTGAGACGTCCACCTCCTCCTCCGATTCTTCTGTCTACTTTTCCTTCTTCTGACTCGTCAGACTGGCTTCCTGACGAGGACTCCGCTGGGGTCGCGGTCCCCCCGTGGCTGACTAATTCATCGTCTTTGTCGGCATAACAGTCATGTTCTTGTATGTAGCGAGCTATTTCATCTAGCTCCTTTTGGTTTTCTTTGTAGCGAGATGTAGCCTTTACTGATTGCTTTATAATGACTTCACCCGCTCCTATTTCTGTTGCCAGCATCTTCACGATCACGATCTGGTAAGGGGCTTATCACAGTAACTGTTTTGCCCTTGAGGGTTTGCATCACGAGGAGCCACCAGCTCAGCCATTCTCCCACTTGCTTCTTGGTTTTCGGTCCTTTCGGCCGGTCTGGACACTGTACCACCGTCACAGCCATTCCTGAGAGGAGACGGGGAGCCATATAACCCCCTTTTTCTGTGCACAGCCGGTCTACATTTTGCCCCACTGTCCTCATCTGGATGTAGGTTGATTAGGTGTTGTTGGATGGAGGCTTCCCAGGTGGCCCATCCTCTGCCGCGCAGGATGACCTCGTGCCGGATGCAGCTTCCTTTTTGGTCTTCATCCGGTGTCGATTCTCCCGATGCCGCTGCTCCTGCCGCGCCGTCCTGGTCCTCGCTGCCGTCCGGTGCCGATCCCTCCGTCTGGTCGCCTGGCATTGTCACTGGCTCGATCTGATGAGTCCCCTCCGTCTGCTGGCTGGGTCCTGGATCATCTGGTCCTTTCTGCTGGTCTGCCATCTTGGCCTTTGTCTTTGTCTTTGTTGTCTCGAGTCGCCTTCCTCCCAAAGCCTCTCGTCGGCCGTTGAGTAGGGATGGGATCCGTGCACTCGGCTGAGGGGCCACCCTGGCCGGGCGCTTCTACCAGTCGCGTCAGTTATGGCAGCTTTCCTCTTCTGGATCCGGGCTCTAGGTAAATTGCCAGGTTCGATTTTAACGGCTAGGATTACAATGAAACCGTAAGGGACTGTTAAGTGGACTGGTCACTAGGATAACCATTCAGAACTCTTGTTGTTAAACATACAATAGATTTAACCTTTTACTGCCACAAGGAACTTCTACTACTTCAGCAAATGAATTCTCGAGAAATTTACTTTAAATGCAGATTAGATATTTATTGCAGGATATATTAGCAGAGGCACAGCTACAGCTCACATAAAATAATACTATACTTGATTCGATCAGGTTACAATTTCTTCTTAGATTATACTCATTAATTTTCGATGCCGAGGCGGCTCGGTGGAGCTGGATTCACGATGTGATAAAAAGTCCTTTTGGGGTTTTTAGGAGCGAAGGTCCGGCCGAACCTTCGGCTCCTCCTACGCGGCCAACGAAGTCCGTTCAGCGATCCCTCAGGCTCAGTACAAAGTCTTTAGGGCGGCTGCCTCCATCTGTTGTCCGGTTGTTAAAGTCAAACAGGGGGGAGAGGAAAATCTCCGTCTTTCAATCTTTGTCCAGGAACGGCTGTCTTCTTTCCGTGAACAGAGACGAAGTCCTCCGAAGCGGCTGTCGAGCGAGGTCCAGTGTTTCCTCCGTGGAGCACTTGGGTGGCTCCCGCGTTGAATCCCGTCTTGCTGTTTGCAAGTCTCTCTTTTTATAACACTTTGAGCTCTCTCTCTCCCCTCCCCAACACTCCCTCACTCGGCATGTGATTTACATGACATCATTGATTATGTGTGTGCTGCGAACAACACCCAACTTTCTGTGTGTGTGTGTGCTAGACACACCTAACTTCCCTCTGTGGATGTTCTCACTTCCTCAATGTTCGAGCGTGTTTCAGGTTATACCCGTGGATGTGTTCGGACAACACCCCAACATCTGTTATGATCTCAGCCTTTAAGGCCCCCACCCTGCTTACATCAGCTCTTTCCACACACACACAGACTTCACTTTACTCAGTTACACATACATTATTATTATCAGTTTTACATTTGTTAAATCACTTCATTATTCTTATGTTATACATACTTGCTTTAAAATGATTATTAGATTTCATCCTTTACTAATTATATGCTTTGTGTCCCTTTAGCCTACTTTCATATCGAACTGTATTCCTTCATTTAAGGCAGCTTTCCTGGGATCTCAACCTTCTTTTTTGACAGCACGCATTCTGCTACACACTCAAGGGCCATTCAGATATTAGATGTAAAAAAACAAACTTACCAAAATGCTGATCACTTAAAGACAAACTCCATCCTCCTTTCTTTGTTGACAAAGAGTTTAATCCCACGGTTAAATCCCAACTCACAAAGCCGTTTCTCCTCCTTCAGCCATTGAGTGTTAAAAAAACAAAGCTAGATAAAACAATAAATAATCTACACCAAGCAAAATGCAAAAAATGTCATAATTTCTTCTATATCTTTCAATTTGAACTTTTACTACTCCGACTAAGCCTCTGATGGCTACCTTAAGTTTCGTTTTCCAATAGTCACGTGCTCGCCCACTGAGCAATCACAGCGCACGCTGCACCTCACTGCAGCGCTGCACCTGAAAACTGAGCTGCACGTAATGATGATGTACTTGTAGGCCAGCTAGCAGGCTCTGACACGTCAAAGAATACGCCCAACATGTCAAACTAAAGATCTGATTGGTTGAACACTATGACAATCAACAATATCATCCCCATTCACTTAAACTGCACGTGGATGCACGTGTGAGTCTGCAGGCCTGGGTCTCTGTTCTTACCTAGAGACACAGAGGTGAGATCTGATTGGATAAAAGCTCTACTTAAAACAAGCTGCACTGGAAGCAGAGAAACTGAGGAAGACAGTAGCTGTGCAATGAGAACACAAGATAATGGGGAAAGTATTTTTCTAAATGATAATACATGTAGTGTATTTAAGAAAAATTATTCAATTATAAAATAGCTATAACTTTGTGATTCTGTTTAGGCCAGCAGAGAAGGCCTTGCAGGCCCTGACGGCCCACCACTGCATTTGAAACGTTGTTGGAAACGTTCACAAATCACCAGGCAGGTTACTGGATGAACCATCCGTCAATCAGTTAGGAGTAGAGTGGAAACATCTTTTCCAAGGAGAAAAGCCTTCAGTGCCATTCTTCGCTCTTCTTTCAATGAAGAAACTCTCTGCAGTTCTGACAAAACAGATTCTAATGCAGCTCTCTCTCTTTAGGAGAGCCACCATTGTTGTTTAAAACAAGCCTCTTTGTGTTGTCCCACACCCAAACCACCCTTATGGATTATGTATGACAGTCAGAAACGGAAAGTAACAGAATGTTTTTTTATTTATTAGTTTGAATGTAACATAGAAGACCCATTCAATGAAGACTGTTTGTTTCACAGGTGAAAAACTTCCTTGAACAGAACCAGAGAGAGACACGGATGAGTGAGATGGGAGGAGGGAGCCCACAGGAATCTGAGGACAAGCCTCCCGTTCTGGAAGAAGTACCGAGAGAGAAAGAGGAGAGGAAGACGAAAGGTGCTGAGGAAGGAAGTAGAGAGGCCATGGAAGGAGATGGTCGTTATTCTCTGTCCAGTTTAGATGCAGGGAGAAACTTCAGCTCTGCCACTGTGGACAGTGAGAGAGAGGAGGATGAGGAGGAGCAGCCCGGCAGACAGGTGACGTGTCTAGAAACTCCTCACTTTCTCATGTCTGACGCACTTGAAGGCAGCACTGGTAAGCATAACATCTGCCAGATGATTCTGATGACAATCCTGGAGAAGAGTGGAGTAGCTTTGTAATGAATAATGTGTATGTATGTGTGCATAGAGTTGAGTGGGAAGAATGGAAAGAAACCGAAGAAGAAGAAGGGCAAGCGAGGGAGGAGGCAGCCGGTCCCAGCAGAGATGGCAGCAGAACCTGAGCTGGCTAAATACTGGGCCCAACGCTACAGACTCTTCTCCCGCTACGATGAAGGGATCCGGCTGGACCGAGGTCAGTCTGCACTCAAGTAACAAGTCATTTATGGGAGAAAGTAACTAGTATTGATCCATTTACTCTTGTTACTGAAATCGAGTGTTTGCTATTGGGCACTTGTGTGTATTTAAAAGACGACGTCATCATGTTATTCGGCCAACTGGATTCTGTACTGACGCACACATGCGGTCTTGGTAGAAGAGATCGTATGATGAATCTTGGGCTAGCCTCATTTGCACCATCACCTGTACTGACGCACGCTGCGTGTTTCAGAGGGCTGGTTCTCTGTGACACCGGAGAGGATCGCCGAGCATATCGCCCTCAGGGTGGAGCACAGCTTCCCAGACTCCCAGCTGGTCGTAGACGCCTTCTGCGGTGTGGGAGGAAATGCCATCCAGTTCGCCCTCACTGGAAAGAGAGGTAAGCCCAATGTTTGTCTATGTTCTTCCACCTCCATTCACTTCTTTCAGTGCCTTATATCGATGGTGACACTTTTCTTTCATCAGCGGCTGTGGTTGACTGACGCTGATACATTAGACAATATTATCGGCTGATTTCATTTTAATCAGATATATGTGACGGTGTATTTGTCAGTTGGGCTGCTCGCTCTAGTTTTGTGTTGGCTTATATCCTGGCTTCCGCAAACCGTAATTCTTTTATAGATTTATCGGGTAATCCAGTAAAAACAAATCATTACGACAATGAAAGTGACTTGTAGTAAGCACGTATCAGCATTTTTAGATTAATTTGCGATGGAAATGGTCCAAGGTGAAAGCAAATGTTTTTGTCACCTTTTATTAATCTGTGTTTCAGAGGCTGTTGTGGGCTGAAGGTGGGAAGAGGGCTAAGTAATGCTCTGAAAAAATTGAATGAGGAAAAAACAGGCATGGCCATATTCCCAGTGGTCCCTTGAGCTCTCACCTCAAGAAATGTGAATGAAAATGGGTTTTATGGGTTGAACCCATTGCAGTTTGGGGAAAAAAATCATTGTGTTTAGGATTGGAAAGCTGAGACTCCTTTAGATCCAATGAGCCCGATTGTCTTCATGTGTGATGTTAGTCCCCATAGTAGCCATTTAACTTGATGTCACTGTGTAGAATTACCTGATGCGACCTCGAGTGAAAATACAGCCTCGTGAAACTTTACAGCCACAAACAAGAGATCGAGGGCATTCAGAGGATGCGTGGCTTTCCTAGGTATATGGACAATAAGGGGGTTCTGAGCAGTTTCCAGAACAGAAGTAATCTCCAGCCAATCACCGAAAAATACAATTCTTTAAGACAGGGGTTCTTAACCTTTTTGACCTCGAGGCCCAACTTTTCAAGTACAAAGTGTCCCGGGGCCCATTCAAATATTAACACTATTAGTTTAACTAATTGATCTCACTCTTTGTTTGATTTGTATTCAATAACTATATTGTTACCTGTTCAACTCCACCCCTATTTTGGAGCAAACCCGCCTAAAATGACATACCCAAATTAAAATGGCTGTAGCTTCTGAACCACTCTGACTATATGCATCAAAAGTGTCAGAAAACCTGTAGGTCATACAGAGACAGAGCAGTGGGCCTTTGGAGTCAGTAAAAATTGAAGATTTTTGTCCGCATAAAATAAAAAAGTATCTTTCAGTATAAATAACTGCCTGTGGCTGTATCTGTACAGGTAAAGGACAGTATAGGGCTGTAACTACACTATCAGTGAACAACTGCCTCAAATTTGAAGAAGATTGGACAAAGTATG
>NW_022281184.1:0-12546 GCF_004355925.1 Anarrhichthys ocellatus | reverse complement strand
CCCTCTGTGGTCCTGAGGGCGTCCATGTCTTCTTCCTGGTCCTACCTGTGGGTCCCCTCACTGATGAAGACAAGGGAGAGTTAGAGACCATCCAGAACACATTCAGCTCTCCAGTCAATGACTTCACCATGATTCTGTTCACTGTGGAGTCAGATCCTAAAGCTCCAGCTGTTGTTAACTTTGTGAAAGAAAACAAGGAGATCCAGGATCTCTGTCAGAGCTGTGGAGGAAGATATGTTGTTCTCAACATCAGGGACCAGCAGCAGATCCCAGAGCTGTTGGATTCTGTGGAAAAGATGAGAGTTGAAGGATCCAGATGCTTCACAATGGAGATGTTCACCAAGGCTCAGATGGAGAAGGTTTCAAGACTTGAAGCTGAACTGAGGGATGTGAAACAGAAGACGGAGGTGGGAAGTGATCTCAGGATGGTGCTGATCGGGAAGACTGGCAATGGGAAGAGTTCAACAGCAAACACCATTTTGGGCAAAAAGCTCTTCAAACCCAGAATCACCCCGAAGCCAACGACCAAGTCTTGTCAGAAAGCAACAGGAGAGATCGATGGACGGCCTGTCGTCTTGGTCAACACCCCCGGCTTGTTTGACACGACTCTGTCTGATGAAGAAATTCAACAAGAGTTTCAGAAATGCGTCAGCATGTTGTCTCCTGGACCTCATGTGTTCTTACTGGTGCTGCAGATCGGGAAGTTTACACAAGAAGAAAAAGACACCGTGAAACTGATCAAGAAATATTTTGGTGAGAAGTCTGAAGATTTCATCATCATTATATTCACCAGAGGAGATGACCTGGAAGATCGGTCATTTGAGAGTTATATCGAAGATTGTGATGACTTTGTAAAAGAACTCCTGAAGGACTGTGGAGGGAGATACCAGGTCTTCAATAACAAAGATTACACAAACCGCACTCAAGTCAGAGATCTGCTGAACAACATCGAGACCATGATGAAGGAAAATGGTGGCTGCTACAACACTGAGATGTTTGACAACACAGAAGGATACACAAAAATACAAGTGGAGAGGATTTTAAAAGAGAAGGAAGAAGAGATGAAAAGAAGGGATGAGGACCTCCGGAGAAAACATGAGGAAGATTTAAAATCCCTGAAAAGCAAATTCAAAGAAGACGAGAGAAAACTGAAAGCAAAACAGCTTGAGGACGTCACCAAGGAGCGTGAGGAAAGAAGGAAAGAACGGGAGGAAGAGGAAAGAAGGAAAGAACGGGAGGAAGAGGAAAGGAGACGGAAAGATCGGGTGGAAGAAGAAAGGAGATGGAAAAAACAACAGGAAACTCAGCGACAGGAAGGGAGAATAAAACTGGAAGCTTTAGAGAAAATAGTTCAGTCAGAAAGAGAGCAAAAGGAAAATGCTGTAAAGAAACTGGAGCTGTTTAGAAAAGAGGTGAAGAGAGATCGAGACGCCTGGGATAAAGAAAGAAAGGACACCTGGGAACAAAAACGTCAGGAGGACAAACTGAGTCTGGAGGAGGCGAAGAAGAGCTTCATAAAGCTCCAAGAAGAGTACCATCACAAGAGAAGGAAATGGTATCTTGCTTTTGGTGTGCTCTTGTTGTTTCTATTTCTGTTGAGTCACATCTTTCTGAGGTAGACATTCACACTACAGACAGCACAAAGACCAAAGAACACACATGAAGAGATTTACAACTTGCTAGGCTGATAGAAGAAGCAGGTTTACATTTATGGACTTTACAGATGGATGTCTTCATCTTCAGTTTGCACATATTACTCACTTAGGAAGTGATTTAGTAAAATACAACTAATTTGCTGCAGTGAGAGTTAGATGACGAGATCCATGTCATTGTAACTCTTAGCGTGTTTAGCCGAGCTTTAGTAGAAAGACTGGAAGCAGAAAAAAGTCAGAAAACTCTTCCTCAACCTACAAAACTGTCTTTGTAGCTCGTTGGCTACGTGCATGGACGGATGCTTTACTGTCCCCACAGGGAAATTTGACTTGGACTCTTCAAAGCTAACCTGTCAACACATAAAGGCACACGACATGATTAAACAAAAGACGTTGGAGAGTACAAAAAAATGCAATATAGATAATACAAATATAAGCACACACACCCTGAAACATCAATCAGTACCCGTATTTTGAACTTCAAGGTCCGGGGCTCACAAACATCGAGAGCAAATGTAATGTGTACAACAGAAGCTTCTTTACAGGAAAATGAATCATCAGGATACCGGCAGGTGCATTTTCATATCCCGACTAATATGCCCAATTGAAGGCGCACAGATCGCAAAAAACCTCGACAGTAAACCAGATATACGTAGATGCCAGCAATAAGCATGTCTTCAGAGATGAGCCTTGCAGGCTTGTTGATGGATTTAACCTGTTGCATCTATGTTGAACCTTAGCATGTATGTTAAAACACAGAGAGGTCTGTAGTGTATAGAGTGATGCAGGGATGATGTATGAGGAAGCATCATCATGGTTCCCTCGATCAAAAAGCAACTGTGATTCTTGCATTAGACTTTGGATTATTGCAGAACATAATCTGTGTGTCAAACAAATGGTCAGAGTGGTAATCTTCACAAATGAACACCACTTTTATGATGTTTGTAACGTTAGTCTATAAAGGAACTCCACCACGGTCACATGACTTCACGTCTCCACCACTAAGCTGAAGGAGGACTAGTGTCCTAGTGAGGACATTTAGTCGTCTCATTTACACACTTTTTTAAAACACGTAGAAGCTTCTAAATTCACCAGAGGGGTATTCACTGACCTATTATATATCCAAGAACTAAACGTTAAAATCTGGTGGTGTGTTAATGTTAACCACAGACTATTTAACCAAAAACACATTGACTTTCAGTCGAGGGAACCGACAATTAGTTCACCATTTGTATTTATTATTGTAGAGCAAGTATCTTAATATGCAGCTTTTGCTGGTCAGTAAATTGTTAAAACGTGTAAACCAGGGGTCTCAAACTCCCGGCCCGCGGGTCGAATCCGGCCCGCCACGTCATTTTTAAAGTTAGACTTGATGATAAAAATATCCCCATAGTCGAAATTATGAGATTGAAAGTCATAACTATGATAGAAAGTCAAAATTATGAGATTGAAAGTCATAACTATGATAGAAAGTCATAATTATGAGATTGAAAGTCATAATTATGAGATACTTGAACACACAGTCATGGAAGCAGCTCTTTGGCTGGTTACTGTTCACTTGACATGGAGATGTATTGTGAGTACATTGAAGACTACTTTAAACTGGCTTTAAAACACATGAAATACTTCACGTGGGATTGTGCAAACGCACCCTTGAAAGGATTTTAAGCTTTGAACAAAGTTATTGTAATAACTTGTTTGATATTTGTCTTTGCTATTTTCTTTAATAGTTTGATCTTTGATAGAGTAATGTGGGTTTATTAACCCTAAATTAATAGGATTTAAGTTATAATAACAGAAATGTGCTTAAATATATTTTTACATTTATATAACTGCATTACAATATTTTTACACTTGAATAAACAATAATCAAATGCAGAGACAGTTATTTACCAATATGTTAGGAGTAGTCACATTTACAACCGGCCCTTTGAGGGCGACCGTGATGCTGATGTGGCCCGGAGTGAAAATTTGAGACCCCTGCTGTAAACTAAGTGCTGCTTTATTTTCTAATTCTGCAACACCACGTAAGCACAACTACGCCTGTTTTCTGCTTGTTTGATTCCACATTGATGGAGCTGGACTAACACTTTAGGACGTGTGTGCTAGGACAGCTAACACATCACTGAGACACCTCTGAATAGAACACAATGTCATTGAACTCGGCTGCTGAGAAAATCAGCAAATTACCTTAAATGTCAGAGAATTGTGAAAATGTTGATTTATATGTTTGCATAAACCTTTGTGTATTATTATTCATGAAGTCCGTTTACTGTAATTAATCTTTGATTGTTTATACATTCATTTACAAATTTGGAGTAGTTAGGAGAAGCATGTTCCTCTGGGCCGCATGTCGCATGGATTGTTTTGGGATGTTTGTTTCTTTTGATATTTTTATACTTACACTAGATTGTGAGTATAACTTGTTCTGTTTTCTGCCTCCCTACATGAAGTGTGACGCTGTAGAGGAGTTTACAGACTAGCTGGAATTGTGGCTCTCTGAAAACAGACTGTTCATGGGTTCACTCTGTTAGTTGTGTATCTGCCTCAGAGTGGAAGTTGTGTTTGAGTTCAGAGTATGACTTACTTCATAGTGCACCTGGTTTATACCTAACAAAAGATACTGTATGTATATAGGTAATACTAAAAGAACCATATTTGTATTTGAGAATATAGGATCAAAAATGAATATGTGACATTTAGGGTGAGCTCACCTCTTCGTAATGATGGAGACCAAATGATGTGATCATACAGTAACTTGTGTAATTCATCTTTCTGTCATAGTTATTGTTTATTTTCTACTTGCATAGTTGGACATGTACTATGTACTGTATGTACAGAATATGCTTTATCATATTTCATCGTAGCCAGTTTGTTCTTTTTACATTTTACAATTGAGTCAAATATCTAAGCAGCTGATTCTGCTAGAAATAAATACTCATCAGCATTATTTACATTAGTTATTAAGAATCAAAATACAACGATGATTGAAGACAAGGCTGGAAATAAAACACGTCCGTAGTTTCCATTATATTTGTATTGTCCTACAAAAAAATGCCAATTTGTATTGTTCTGTAAAATCCTTAATGTAGACAAACTGATAATAAAACGTTTAATATTGGTGAACTTTGTGAAATGTTTCATTTCCAATGAAGGTATAAAGTTGCCACTTGGGTTAGTTAACCATCACAATAGTTTCACATTCATTCACTAAGTTATTAAGTTTATAACTATAAATGTTTTAGTTGCACATGTTTTGTGAGGAAAGTCTCACATCTTTGGTGAATTTCGTATAGAATCCATTATAAATATTAACTGAAACTATTCACATCAGATAAATCTTCATTTTCAAACAGTCCTGGTTGTGAAAAAGAAAATGTGCAACACAGTTTGTATGATGAAGAAGAGGAAGATGAAGGCCTGAACAGACAAGCTAGTTGAAGACATTCACTTAAAACACTCAGTTTTTAGGCACCACCTTGGCTCATTAAATGTATTTTTTCACTAAAAGACCAACTTTATTTTGCTATGGATCGGTTTTGTGGTAATTATTCAGGTGTTGGAATTAGAATAGAATGTAATAAATTAAATAAACAGTTTTGTCCTCATCAGTAAACAGAATATGAAACTCATTCTGGGGCTGTACTGAAAAGTTTGAAGCTTCATTCATAACTTTGACATTTAAATGCTGCACAGCTTTATATTCTTTAAATCCCCCGTATTGCTGCACAGATGCAGGTAAAGATTAGTATAGCGTTTGTATAATTAGATTTGAGTAATCTTATCCACAATTCTCACATTTTTATCTAAATTCATTCAGTTTCAATCCATATTTGTTGGCATTTAGCCTTATATTTAAAAAAAAAAAAATAAAAAATAAAAAAAAATAAAAAAAAAAACCTTTACAGCAGAAAACCACTCTTCTCCAATTTGCAGAATTTGAGATTTAATTAGTGCACCAGGTGCACCTGGCTTTTAAAAGGGAATGGGAATCGACAGTTCTATAAAAAAACAAACCTATGACAAATTAGCATCTTCAGTCTGGTTTGAGGTTAAGAATAAAGGCTGAGGTTAGAGTTCTCATGACAAAATGGTTTGGTCCTTACAAATGTAATGTTGGACATGTCATAAATGTATTGCATTTGTCTTATCAAATGTTTGCCTCAAGGTTTTTGGATAGTTTAACAGGATGTTGCAGATCATCTTAGACCTCTTGGCACCACGACACCCCATTGAGGACCATTTCTAAAAGTATTTTAATGTCCATTAGAGTACGTTTAGACAGGTTAGTGAAGACTGAAGAAACTTCTGTACTGCATTTGGAACACAGAAGGGTGAAATATAAAATTGAAGTTAAATTTATAAATGCCACTGGGTGGCACTATCCACAAACCTCAGTTATTTTCTATTGATATTTTTAATCACCTGAAGGTGTAAAAATGTCACTTGTGTGAAAACTATGATCAAGTGCTTTAATGTAAAGAATCAGGAACTCAATGTATCACCATTTAGAAGTTTCTGAAACTCAGCAAAGAACGACATTAGAGAAGTTGTAAACATCAAATGTTGGCATTTTATTGACCAGTGAACACTCCGGTGGAATATTCATACAGCTCAACTGTGACAGAGTCAGTAGACAGAACGAGTGAGGAGAAAAGCAGAGTATTGATGTACAATCTATTGTTGGAGGTAGAACGAGATGTGAAGTGATAATACTGTTTGTTGTATCACCAGCAGGTGTGAAGGCTGTGAGCAGAGTTAGAGGAACATGTTCAGAAATAGTTCGTCTGATGTTCAGCGACTTCCCAAAACGTAAACAGACGCTCGAGTCATCTTCTGTGGCATCTCGTATCTTTTAGTCTGTTCACACCAAGACACCGTTCTAGTTGGACGAAACCATTGTAAAGCATGTCGACTTCCCCGCCGGGCTAGAGGAGATGGGACCATGTGGAGCTTTCTAGAAGCACTTGCGGTGGACAATGGCGGGGCCGGACTCGTCGTACTCCTGCTTGCTGATCCACATCTGCTGGAAGGTGGAGAGGGAGGCCAGGATGGAGCCGCCGATCCAGACCGAGTACTTCCTCTCTGGAGGAGCGACGATCTGGAGGCAAGGAGAGAAAAAGGGTAAGATCAGACATCAAGTCCATTTTGTCTGCATATTAAAAAAAAAAAAAAATGAATATATTTAAAAGAAACTATACCTTGATTTTCATGGTGGGTGGGGCCAGAGCGGTGATCTCCTTCTGCATGCGGTCGGCGATGCCGGGGTACATGGTGGTGCCACCGGACAGCACGGTGTTGGCGTACAGGTCCTTACGGATGTCCACGTCGCACTTCATAATGCTGTTGTAGGTCGTTTCGTGGATGCCACATGACTCCATTCCTGAACACAGAGGCAGCCAGAGTTTTAGTGTTTGAACACCACTACGACACCTGTGCCCAGAAACACTTTAATAGTGCGATTAGTCAAAATATTATACATCTTTAGGCTTAGACGATGTTTCAAAAATCAGAATTTAAAGATTTGACTGGTGTTTGATCCTTTACAGAATTTGCCTCAATAGAAAAGGCAAATAAAATCTAGATCATCCCGTGGATTGCCCAAGAACTCAATTTTTATTGTCTCCAGTCTGTGTTAAGAGTCGTTACCCACCAAGGAATGAAGGCTGGAGCAGCGCCTCGGGGCAGCGGAACCTCTCGTTGCCGATGGTGATGACCTGTCCGTCAGGAAGCTCGTAGCTCTTCTCCAGGGAGGAAGAGGAGGAAGCCGTCTGCATCTCCTGCTCGAAGTCCAGAGCAACGTAGCACAGCTTCTCCTTAATGTCTCGCACGATCTCACGCTCAGCTGGAAGTCAAGAGTGGAATATTTGTGGTTACAAAATGGACAAGAATTCAAATCAGAAAGTAGAAACACCAGCAGACATTCAGGAGCTTCAATTCTTCTGAGGTCACACTTTGTTTTTAAGTTGTGAGAAGCTCCGGGTTAGAAGTTGGGCCTCTACCACTGGCTTTAGGAGGTGAAACTCATACCAGTGGTGGTGAAGCTGTAGCCTCTCTCAGTGAGGATCTTCATCAGATAGTCGGTCAGATCTCTGCCAGCCAGATCCAGACGGAGGATGGCGTGAGGAAGAGCGTAACCCTCGTAGATCGGCACGGTGTGGCTGACGCCGTCACCAGAGTCCATCACAATACCTGTAAGAGAGAAAACACCCGGTTACAGAAAGCTGAAACATGAAAGTTCAGACAAAACCCAACATCTCAGGTACTTGTGATACAAGTCCATTTTTTGAGCGGGAAGTCTTTTAATTCAATATTAAATGCTGTTCCAGTGTTTTCAGTCATGAGTTCTCACCTGTGGTACGACCGGAGGCGTACAGTGACAGGACGGCCTGGATGGCCACATACATGGCCGGACAGTTGAAGGTCTCGAACATGATCTGTACCAAAGAGAGAAACAAAACAAGCGTCACTGAAGACCAAACAAAACCCGCTGTAGCTCGTTCCTAATACGGGTCTCAGAATACGAGTCACACCGATTCTGAGCGAAGCGTGAACACACCTGGGTCATCTTCTCCCTGTTGGCTTTGGGGTTGAGTGGAGCTTCGGTCAGCAGGACCGGATGCTCCTCAGGTGCAACACGGAGCTCGTTGTAGAAGGTGTGATGCCAGATCTGCAGGACGGGACAGATGGTTAGTTTGAAAGCTGAATGTTCAGGTGAAGAATTTAAATACATGTGGACGAGTCAGGTGTGGCTGGTGGAAGCCTTTCCAAGCGTTTAACCTTGAGCTTTAATAATTTGTCAATTTAAGTTTTGAAATCCTTAACTAAACTATGAAATGACTCTATACTATGTTGACTTGTTGTAGCTTGAACAGCAGCACCGACGATGTCCAGCCTGAGAGCTGTGACCCGTCTTAACCAGATGATCTGAGCTCCAGGTGTGTAATCAGGAGGTGGAGGTCTTTACCTTCTCCATGTCGTCCCAGTTGGTGACGATGCCGTGCTCGATGGGGTACTTCAGGGTCAGGATGCCTCTCTTGCTCTGGGCTTCGTCTCCCACGTAGCTGTCCTTCTGTCCCATTCCCACCATCACACCCTGCACACAAACACCTTTACCATCACGCGTTCACTGCTTTTACCTGCTGGGGAGATTTTATATTCTTTATCAAATAGTACCTGATGTCTGGGGCGACCGACGATGGAGGGGAAGACGGCGCGGGGGGCGTCGTCACCGGCGAAACCGGCTTTGCACATGCCGGAGCCATTGTCAACAACCAGGGCAGCAATATCGTCTTCCATTTCTGAAAACAAACATTTATATTAATGCAACATACGAGTTATTCTTCTACAGTGACACCAGCAATCACTTTCTCCTTATACGTTGTCTAGAGCTATTAGTTTGTGATCCGAGTCAAATGTTTATTTTTAATTACCTGAAAACTGATTAAAAGCATCTTCATGGAGTTTAATAATTAAACAAATCATGCAAAAAATAAGATTTCAGTGCCGATATGATTAAGTTTTTGATACTTTTTTTTTTTTAAAGCATAAGGACCTAGAATGATTTAGTTTAAACTGTTTTAAGAAAATGTGTCAGAAGTGAGGTGATGTCATTTCCTGCCAGCTCATCACTGACTATTTGAAACATCCTCAGTTACATCAGGAGTTCAGCCGAGTGATGAAACAGCTTAATGAGGACAAACACTCTGATGTGAGGGTTCACTTTGAATGTTCTGGTTCCTCTCGCGATGTTAATCTCCCTCACTGAATGACAGTTTGTTGGGCGTGGCCTCTCAAGTCATCCAACCCGAGCAACTGGTGACCCGTTGAGGACACCTGACCAGCCGAAGGGTTTACGCTCTACAGATCTCTGACTGCCGTCATCAGACTCCACCCAGACGCACAAACTTGTGACTGGATGTGTGGAAGCCAATCGTCTACAGAGGAGCCACACCTTCGTTTGCAGCAAACATGGCCGACCGTCAGCAGAGGATGTTTGAGATCGAGTCGTTAAAGTTCATCATTTGTGTTGAAAGTGAGCATGACATGTTAGATTACTAATGCACATCAAGCTGTAGCTTTGACCCATAGTGCACCAGTGGAATACATTTCTCATTATAACAATTGAGTCATGAATGTAGAAATTACATTTTGAACATCTGAAGGGGTTCAGACAGATCCTAAACTAATCCTCTTTAACAAACTACACTATTTCAGATACTACTTGCTTTTAATGTCTTTAGATTTAAACTGCAGCCTCGTCCGTCACCTTGTGTGAGACGAGTCAAGTTTAACTACAGCGTGCAGTTTGTTAGCGAGCATTAATAAAGTTGTGAGATAATTCAGGAATTTTGGTGAAGGTCTGCAACACCAAGTGTTTGATGCAGAACAGAGCCGCCCCCCCACCCCACACAGTCCCTGAAACAGTTACACAACTCTGCTTAACATTAACATTTAAACCACAAAGTAGCTTCACTGAGATCATTTCCTTGTACATTTGTGTTATTGATCATTATATTACACCAGCTGCTGATACATGCAAGTCTCCAGTAGAGATGCATAAAGGTTAATATCTGGTGGGAAACGCTGAGCGTGTCCTCATACTTGCAGAGATCTGGTCACTGACAGCTAATATCCAGATTAGATTTAACCCTTGAAGAACTACACCCGTTTGTGATGACGATACCTTATTAGAGAAACACTTGCAGTATTTTAACCGCGACATCATGTGTTGTGAATTTAATTAAACCGTTTCTCTTCATCTTAAAGAGAAACGAACCTGCTGTTTAAAATGTTTACCAAAACAAATTAAACTCAGACATGAATCTATTTCTAAGGTTGAAATAAAAGGCGTTTAAAACGTCATAGCTGTGATCAGCTGTCTGTCACACACCTGAAGAGATTCAGAGTTAAACAGTCGGATCAATAAACCTTATTGTCCTTAAATAAAGCTCTACTAGCAGTTCAGTTTAGAGATGTCTCTGGTGAGCAGAGACATCAGAGACCGGTGTCAGAAGCAGCGGTGGTTCTTACCTGTGCAGGTGAGTCTTGCGTGAGGAGTCGTAAAGGTGTTTCTGGATCTGCCCCAGCTGTGATCGGGTCGATGCAACTTCAGAGACAACCCGCACCTGTTTTATCCGCGCTGGAGGGACTCCTCGCGCTCTCCATATAAGGTAACGTTCCCTCAGCTCGCGCTCTCATTGGTCCAGGTGAGCAGGATTCCTCAGCTTGTCTCAGCACGTGTCCTGATTGGCTGGAGAAGGCATCCGTCAGGACGAGGGAGGGGGGAGGTGTGGGGGGGGGGACGAGATTTAAATAAAACACTGTTTAAAGAAAGCCCTCAGGGAACTACTGAGGTGGTGGATTCCTCCGCAGCAGGTCTGTGATTGGCCCGTCGGACCGGAAAAGTGAGTAGATGTTCACCATGTGTCTGTGGAGGTGAAGACTTCAATCTCAACTTTATTAATACTTGTTTGCACACAAATATCTTCTGCTGCTGGAAGAGAAAACCTGCAGAAAATGTTTGAAATAGTTTTTATTTCTGCAGAGTTCTTTGCATTGATGAAGATCAGAGATGGTTCAGACTCATTTTAGATTAATAGGTCTCTGAGTACCTGAGCAGTACTGTATACTACCTGTTCAGGTACTCTGTATCCTCCATGTGTGCATATATTTTATATTGGCCTTCAGTATATAGTATAGTAAAGTATGTGAGGGGTTAAAGAGTGCATTTACTGTGTGTATATATATATATATATATATATATATATATATATATATATATATATACATAATATTCTGCTATCAGAAGCACATGTATATCTAGACAAAAAAGCTGCAAACATTATTAATCAGTAAACTTAAATAAACTTAAGACTTTATTTCAGTCGGCAGAAGTTTCTTTCAAACATTTCTCCAGAGGTGGAAGAAGTACTCAGATTTAGTAGAAGTAGCAGAAGTAATCATAGTCATAGATTTGAAACTTTACTCATCATGTAGAATAATATGTATTCTATTACTGAGTTATAATAACTGATGCATTAATGTGTTCATCACTTCCATGTTGCAGCTCGTAAACGTGATTTTAATGATTGTATACTGCTGGTTCCCCCGGGGATCAACACAGTTTAATAGATATTCAGTAATGTCTGAATGTATTTGTTGCTTCATTAATCTGAATCTGCAAAGTAACTAAAGTATTCAGAAAAATGTAGTGACGTAAAAAGAACAATATTTTTCTCTGGGATGTCGTGGAGGAGAAGTAGAAAGTAGAGAAATACTCGAGTACATCTCAAGTACCTTAAAGTTGTCCTGAAGTGCAGTACTTGTGTACTGTACAGATAGTGTGTTCACTCTGATATTAATTATCAAAAGCTCCAAATCTAAAGAAACTCACGTTAACTTTTGTACTTGTAAGAATAGTGAGGTATTTTTTTATTTAATAATTTCCAGCATTTCAGACTTCAAATGTTATATTTATATTAAATATCAAATCTTCAACATGTTTCAGCTTCAGAGCTCTGAATGTAAAGTTACGAGCTCTCAGAAGTTCCCACAATTTAACGCAATGAGCTCATTTTAAAAGCACATTTCACTTTTTGCATAACGTTGTTGGTTAGAGTCATGAAGAGGTTCACAGCTTTAGAGTCTATTGTATCTGATGTTGAAACAGAAGATTAAAAACAAGAAACTCTGTGTGAATATTTGGGGTTTTTGGCTTCAAGCTGCGAGTAAATCCTGCAAATCTGAGTCTCAGTCAAGTTTCCCTCATTTCAATATCTGATCTCTTCTTCACTGAAACATTCCTGATGTCGTGTGAATCATTTCACACATTCATCTGAATGTACAGTAACAAGTACAATATGTACCTCTGAGATGTAGTACAGTAACAAGT
>NW_022281183.1:0-12620 GCF_004355925.1 Anarrhichthys ocellatus | reverse complement strand
GAGAGAGAGAGAGAGAGAGAGAGAGAGAGAGAGAGAGAGAGAGAGAGTTATGCCTTGGAGCGCTGCTGACATATATATAACTCTTAACAGAGACACGCAGAGTGACAGTGGAGGGCATCACCCCCGGCCTCAGCACCCCTCCACCCTCCGTAAAGCACCGTGATGTAACTCAGAAGCAAATAGTGCGGCTCCCCCGGAGCACAGCTCCCCGCGGGCACAGCACGGACGACCTGAGAAAATAAAACACCCTCCAGCTGCTGATGGACAGGACACAAATATTAGGAGACTTTTTATTTGAGATATCGGAAAATACCTGCAGCACATTTGCCGGTTTCACATCCTTTCATTGCGACTTTAACCCGTAAAAAAATAGAGGCGGTATAAGGAAACATTAATAGAAACATTAATCTCTTTTTACGTAATATCTAAAAAAAAACAACTAAAGTCATGATTAAGCAATACCAACCAAAACTGTTTCTTTATAAACCCTCTCAGATGTCGTCTCAATAGATGGATCATTGTTTTCCATTTATGTTCATGTTTGTGTCACAATGTTTCAGGAAACAGAAGAAAAAATCATTTCAATCTCTTAAATTTTTCAGTTTGTGTTCCATCATTTACTTTTTTCTGTTCATTTTACTGCTGGTAACTTTTAGTTTCCTACGTTTGTGTCTTATGCCTAAAATTGATCTAATACATAAATGAAATAGGTTCATATATTTAAAATGAAACGTTTAAGTTAAGGTTGTTATCAATGAGTCCGATCAAACAGTACATAAACAAACCATGCTGTAGAATCTGGCTGAGCATTCGATTACAACTTTTGATATTTGACACTTCAGTGCTCGATGTGCAGGTATGGGGGTGTTAGGGGGACGTGGACTCTGACCATGGAAACAGACACACAGGCCTGACAGCAGTTGGCAGTTCCCCACGGCACTGCCTTGCCCAACAGATAATCTGATACAGCTATTTACTGCTACAGTGTACTATTACTACTACTAGTAGTATTACAGTCATGTATTACTAATATGGCAATACAGCAGATCCTAGTAGTGCCAGACCATAATTGATTTATTTAGAATGTATTCCATAATGTCAGATATTACATTTGATTTATTCTCATCATGTAAACAAAAAAATATACAATTTTTACAATGCATTATAAACATGCTTATAATGTGTTATAATCAGCTTAGAGCGCTATATGATTATAGCTATTAGCAGTCATTCATATTCATAATGATGAATAACAATAAGCATAAGAAATTATAAAGCATTTTATAATGACTAATAAGGTCATACTTCATAATTGCTGGTTACAGACATTTTGTTTTGCATGCAGAGTTTCATAATTTCCATGGTTTAATACATTATCTTCTTTTTGCAACAACACATAAAACATTGTAAAAATAATTTCAACTTTACTTAAAGCAAACAATGGCCACTTAGAAGAACTTATAATCACATTATAATACATTACAATGGTCATTAAAATGCATTATGAAAAGATGATAATAGTTTATAACTGTGGGGATTTTAAAACGCTATTTTCCTTGCAAAAACAAAATGTCAGTGAGGGACCAACATGTGTGAATTATCATATATTATAAGACTCATAAGTCATTATAAAATGCTTCATAATGTGTTATGATTATTGCTATAACTCATTAAGAATATTCACACATGCTTAAAACTATAATTATACGGTGCTATAAGACAATTATAACACAATATAATTGTATGTTTCTAATGCATTATAGACATTAAAAAAAACCTCAAGGTAGACAGCTTTATTTTTCTTATATATTATATTATATATAGTATATTTCCAAGGTCAAGTTATTCTTGAAAAAACATCGACAATTAAAGGGATGATCCTGCTACAAAATTAGGAAATACATGTAAACACAGTCAACATGAAAAGGATATTTTTATTTTGTCCTTGCCTTTAAAGTTATTTTTGTTTGTATTTGTATTTTTATTATTTTCATTTATGTTTTTGTTGCATTTTGGGGCATGGAAAAGTGATCCTCAGCCCATGGGGGTTAATGCATTTATAGCAGTAATCCAACAGATACTGATGGATGTATGGATGTATGGAGATGGATAGATAGATAGATAACTATATATATATATATATATAGATAGATAGATAGATAGAGTTTGTCCATTAGTCAGCCCAACATTTAGTAGCAGGCCATACAAAGGGTGGATGAGTGATTAGGGGAGTTTAGGGAGGCCATCTGCAGTCACAGCCTTTTGGAGCTCTGACAAAGTCCTCGGACAGTTTTATTCCGTAATTTACTCCTGCTTTGGTCATGCTGTGACATTTGATTACACGCCTAGTCTTGGATCTTTTCACAGCGCACCTCTCGCCTGCACACCTCGCCTGTTTTATTCTCCACCGGCAAGCTCAACATCCGCGCTGATGGATGTGATGTCTTCACCCGATACCCGCTCCCAAATGGAGAAACATTCACTTTTCCACGTAGGTTTTAATTTCATCTTCGGGAAGTGCAAAGTGCTGACCTGGGGGCCTCCCATAGCAACTCTGTTGTAAATACGGACCCCTGTGGCTGCACGGGCCCCCACGGACACTGCTAACATTAAAGAGCTGCTCAGATCTATAATAATAAACGGGCTTAGTTCTCCCATGTTTGTGACTGTAACTGTGAACTACAATAAGCATACGTGCTAAATGATGTTAAAACAGGACGAGATTTAGTCCATTACTGTTTTTCAGTTGTATTAAATGCTGACACTCGACCGAGTAACTGTGTGTGTAGTCTATCCAGTCAAGCAGCTTCATGTCCTCTCAAACCTCTAGTTATGCATACAGCATGACTGTTGCCATTAAAGGGGACATATCATGCTAATTTTCAGGTTCATACATGGAGTTTCTGCTAGAACATGTTTACATGTTTTCATGTTTAAAAACCACTTCATTTTTTCACAGTCTGAATAAACCTGTTTTTGACCTCTGGTCTGAAACACTCCGTTTTAGAGCCTGTCTCTTTAAGACCTCCCATTTTCAGGTCTTCGTCTATCTGCACTGTCTCCATCTTAACCGTCTTGTAAAAAAAGTTAAGTCACTTCTGTAGTTATTTTGACCCAAACCACAATTTTTTTCTAAACCTAAACCAAAATTGTTTCCTGTGAAGACGGAAGTTTATTTTGAAAATACTGTGTCCATGTAACAAGCAGAAATTGACACATGTTGCTGGACTTTCGTAGGAAAACCATAGACTGTATATAAAAAATGGATATAGTGAAACACATTTCTGGGGTTCAGAAACATTGACATTAAAGGTATCCCTTTGTTTGCAGAAAAGTACAATGCTTTTTCTGGCGACTGGGTTAGCATCATAGACTGTATATAAGAAGTGGACGTAATCATTGTGATGTCACCCATTGGTTTGTGGACTGCCGTTTTGAAGCCTCGAGTTCGGCGATTTCGCCGTCACCATCTTGGATTACGACCATCGCCATGTTTTTTCACAACCAATGAACAGAAGTTACCATATTTGGAATGTGGAGGGGTGACGTAGAGACGCCATATACGGCTCTGGTAGCAACAGCGACCTGTCAATCACAGTAAGCCCGCCCTTAAGAATACTCCGCTTTATGGTCTATTTTACAAAAGAAAACATCATGCTGTATTGAAGACCACTTGAAACTGGAGATTGAGACCATAAACTCATGTTTACAATATTTACTGAGGTAATAAATCAAGTGTGAATTAGGGTCATTGTCTCATAGACTTTCATACAATCGGACTTGAGTCCCAAAAACGTATGGTATAAGTTTGAATACATACATTTTGTGAGCAAAACTGATAAAGATATTAGCTTTGGTTACATTTTCTGACTTTGGCAGCCCAGAGTGAAAGAGTAAAAAAAAAACTGGCAGGATGGATAGGTCAAAAACATTCCACAGATAACACTCATTTTCAATCCGGTTTTGGATATTTGCACGAAAACATATGCCATCAGAATGAAGTCAAAGATGCTATGTAATCATAGAAAAAGCTGTTCGAAAGTCCTTCTCCAGTTAATGACCGGGCCCAGGGGGCAGGATGGAATCATGTGACCAGCCTCGCTCTACCAGACCGCTGTCTTCACTGACTGTGGGCCGTGACTAAAGTGATTTATTCATTACTGATGACTGATGACAATAGTGCGATGTGTTCATTAATAGTGAGTGGTGCCAACCCGACCTTCTACGTCCCTCCCCCCGTCCAGCTGCAGACTGTAACAAATTGCCACTTTGATGTGAACAAACTTGTTTCTCCAATTTCAATGTTGTTTCTTCACTGCTTGACTTGTATGTCTTGATGTGGAAGGTGAGGAGACGGTTCTTTATGTATTGTAGAAGACCCTGGGCCTCATGGAACTCTTAAAACAGCCAGTGGAGGATTTCAAAACAAGAAACATTTTCATTTCATTTGGAGAAAAAAAAGAGAGAATTTATTGAATATAAATTCCTGAAAATCTGTTCTTTCTCTACTTTTAATTGAAAATACATTTAAATACTATTTCTTGGTGAACAGAAAGTATTTGCCTGTGTTTTTATGACAAAAAATATTTTCATAGTGGAACCCACATTCACTCTTTGATGATCGATTACAGGTTTTCTAAAGTACCTAAATATTCTCTTAAATTGTCTTTTTCTTTTTTTAAATGTTCTGTATTCACTAAAAGGTTGGCCTGTTTTTGAAGTGTCTGACAGCATTATCGAAAGAGTCTCGCTCAAGGAAAAGTCTCGCTCTGAGATTTTGTTTAAAGTCTCACAAGGTGATGTGTTGCCGGAAGGCAACGGTGGAAACACTGCACGTGTTTCCACGCGCAGTGGCAGGCGAGGTTTGTTGTGTTGTGAGTACTGAAAGCGTAGCTAAGCGTTAATAAAAATATTTCCAATGGCATGGCTGAATATTTAGATGATTTCCACAGTTTGGATGTGGTCCTTGAATTCGATGGGCGCTCGTACTTATGATCTTTCCTTTCCTAACCAATTCGTTTTTTTGCTTCAACCAAACAACTTATTTGTGTTGCCTAAACCTAACATTAAATTGTTTAACTGACCAACGCAGTTTCGTTTCCTAAAACTAACATTACATCATTTAAGCTAACAAAGTGTGTTACCTAAACCTAATAATAAATTGTTTACCCTAACAAAGTAGTTTTGTCACCTAAACCAAACGTTAAATTCTTTAGCCTAAATATGTAGTTTTGTTGCCCAAACCAACCGTTAAATTGTTTAGCCTACCAACATAGTTTGCTGACTAAACCAACCGTTAAATTCTTTCAAAGGTCATTTTAACACATTCTGTGCCACCACCACGTAATGTGCTGTTTGGAGGTCATGGTTATTTCACATATTTCTGTCAGTTCCTGTTGGAACCACACAGTCATGGGAAATACACCAGGTTGAAATCAGCTTAAATTATCCTTTAATGACATTAAGATATAATCTCAAAATGATGCCTTTTCCCCCCTCTGAAAAGTAGTTGGCGGTCATCAATAACAACAAATATTGTTATTGCTTGAGCAGCGTGCCATTTGTCAGCGAGAACTGTGCAACAGGAAAATCAATGTTTAATTAAAGGCATGGTGTTTAGCAGCATCAGACAAAAACAGGGCCTCTTTAATGCAGATGGTCTCAGCTGATTGCTGTTTTTTGACAGGAAGGTTGGAGCACCGATTAGTTGCTCCTATCACCTCTGGACTAATGGGAAATGGAATGGTACGATCAGGAGAATAAATACAACAGATAATAGTGAACCTGCATTTAATTGACAGCATGCCTCTGTAATCACTCTGGCAGGTGTGTGTGCATCTATGTTTGTGAGGACCAATTTGAGTTTTTTAAACCTTTAGAGTGAGGACATTTTTGGAAAGTGGGGATATTTTAGCTTGTCCTCACTTCTTTCAAGGCCTGTTTGAAGGTTCAGGTTAGAATTAGGTTTAGGTTAGGGTTAAGGAAAGTGTTGTTGTTAGACATTTACCTGTGATGGTGAAGGTTAGAGTAGGGGGCTAGGAAAAGCATTCTGTCAATAAGTGTCCTCACAGAGAGATGTGTGTGTGGGAACTTGTACAGCTATCTTCGTGAGGACCATGGTTTTAAATCTTTACAGTGAGGACAGTTTTGGCAAGTTTTGTCCGGTATTCATTTTGGGGCAGGCCTTCATAGGCCTAGGCCCTAGGGTAAGAGGCTAGGGAACGCATTATGTCTGGCAGTACAAGGTTGTGTGTGTGTGTGTTTTTTACCCCTCTTGTGGGGACATAAATATGATTGCACAGTCACATTGTGGGGACTTGATTTTTTGGGGGAGATAAAATGGGGACAATTGCACCTCTTCATAATGTAAATCATAACATTTTAGGGTGAAGACTTATTCTAATGAATTTAGGTGAAGGGTTAGGATTAGAGTTATGCTGGTAGTTGTTATAGTTAAGATAGGTCTCCAAATGAACGTAAGTCAATGTAATGTTCCCACAAGTCATGAAAATACGACTGTGTGTGTTTGTGTGTGCGACTTAAGCAGTTGCAATGGAATGAGACTGCAGTCAGCTCAGATCTGGAGGGTCTTACTTAACTAAATGATATGCGTTTGTGGGCGTTGCATTGCTTGGGTTCTCTATGAGTGCATTAGTGAGGGCTGACTGGCTGTCAATGAGAGGTTACAACTGGGAGGAGAACACAGTCTGTTACTCAATTATGACATCATAAAAATGTGCCCATGAATATAAGAATGTATTAAAATAATGCTGCAGTCAGAGATGGGGGGAGGGGGGGGACGACAAAACCTGAACCACAGGGGTGCAGACGCTCATAATTTATACATTCATATTAGGAATGCACTGATTTGTTTTTCTCCATCCGGATCTAGATACCAATACCTGGATACCAAGCTGTATACCTCACTGTGTGGAAGAGAATGGGATCATTTTTTAACGTGTAAGGCAACATCAGGCTTCACTTAAACATTGGTTTCTTAACTTTGTAAAAAAAAAAAATCAACAGATACATACATATAAATTACTGAATTGTCATTTGTCATAATAGAGGTACCACATAGGCCTACTGTCACCAAAACCCGATCCAGCTATTTGTGTCAGTATTCGACCGATCACTGATTGTGAGAACAGTTCCCTGTGGAACTCCAGTACCACTGACCACTGTATCAGACAGCCCACTGCCCAGTCGGACAAACTGTGGTCTGCCTGTCAGGTAGTCAATGATCCAGGAGACGGTGGACGTGTCTACCCCCACCACCTGCAGCTTCTCACTCAGCAGCAGTGGTTGGATGGTGTTGAATGCAGTGGAGAAATCAAAGAAAGTGATTCTCACAGAGCCACCGGTTCCATCCACCTGAGCTCGTTGCAGCAGGTAGATGATGGCGTTGTCCACTCCCACATGAGGCTGATATGCAAATTGCAGAGGGTCCAGTGAGGATTTCACCTGCGGTCGGAGGTGGGCCAAGACCAGCCTCTCCAGGACTTTCATCACATGAGATGTGAGGACAACTGGTCGGTAGTCGTTGAGGCCAGATGGAGTCGTCTTCTTTGGTACAGGAACCAGGCATGACGTCTTCCACAGCACCTGGACTTCCTGCTTCAGGCTCAGGTTGAAGAGATGTTGCAGGACATCAGACAGCTAGATGGCGCAGGTCTTCAGGACCCTGGGGCTGATGGTGGAGTCTCTTCAGCTGTTTCCTAACCTGGCCAGTCGTCACAGAGAGGGGGGGTCATGGCGTCAGTGGTAGAAGAGCCCTTTGATGTTGAGGGTTCTGTGTCCATGCAGCTCAACAGGGGCACAGAGGGTTTGGGAGGTGTGGTGTGTGGAGGAGACAGATGAGGGCTGTGAACTAAACCTATTGAAGAAATAGTTTAGCTAGTTTAGTGAAGCCAGTTATCTGCTTCATCCCGGTCCACACCTACCTTATGTTGTTCTGCTGAAGTTTGGCCTCCAGCTTCCTCCCACAGGAGTCCTTGCACTCCCTGAGCTTAAACTTCAGGTCGCGCTGAACTCTCCTGAGCTCGTCCCTGTCCCCAGACCTGAAGGCTGCTTTCTTCTTATTAAGAAGAACTTTCAGGTCACTGGTGATCCATGGCTTGTTGTTGGGGAAGCAGTGTACAGAGAGAGATCAGAGAGGTTGGAGGTTGGGAGGCTAATGATTATGGAGGCAGTATGTAATACGGGACAACTTGTTCTTGTTAGAAACTAACATTGAGAACTAACTCGGGAGCAGTATTATGTACTGAATTATGCCTTTGAAAAGCAGGAAGAGAAGATGGGGGGCAACAAGTGCTTTGAGTTTGTGAATGGCAGAGAGCCTTTGTTGGCAATATTTGTGGATGTTAGTGACGTTTGAGTCAAAACTGGCTTTAATGTCCTGCATGACACCAAGGTATCTGAAATTGTCTCACCATAGAAGGAAATGGGGTTCAGGTAAGGGCAACAGTGGCGGGCCGTGCATTTTATACCCAGGCCTTCACTGTTGTGCTGCAGCTGAAATACCACCTTATAACCACATGATGGCACCACAGATATTATCAGTTTCTAAGGCTGTAAATATGTACGTATTAAATGTATGTACCTATGTACGTATTAAATGTACGTAACGTTCGGTACGAGACTTGCAATACCTTTGAATAGTACTAGAGCATCTGGAAAATGCAGAAGCTTATATTCAGGAAAATATAATGTTTTCTGCGCTCATGGAGGACAGTGGTTCTCAGCTGGTCTGGGACCCACCATCATTCCTTAACGACAAATCGCAGCCCAAAGAGATCGTCTCATGATTTTACTTTCACAACTTGAGCATTGTACGTACTGCTCTGCAGTGTCTTTCCTCGTCTCAGCCCCCTGTGTCATGGTGCATCTCACTCAGTCAGAATGCCCATATTTGATTGGCTGAGCTGCATCACGTGATGTGATTCACTACCCGACATGCCTCTGCTGTTAAGCTTCGTTTCACGATAGTCATGTGCTTGCCCACTGACCAATCACAGCGCACTCTGCACCTCGCGGCAGACACTGAGCTGCACTGATGCTGACGTCATTATAGGCCGGCGAGCAGGCTCTGATACGTCAAAGAATACGCCCAACATGTCAAACTAAAGATCTGATTGGTTGAAGAATATGACAATCAACAATATCGTCCCCGTTCACTTAAACTGCAAATGGATGCAGGCCTCCGTCTGCAGGCCTGGGTCTCTGTTCTTACCTAGAGACACAGAGGTGAAATCTGATTGGATAAAAGCTCTACTTAAAACAAGCTGCACTGGAAGCAGAGCAACTGAGGAAGACAGTAGCTGTTCATTGACAAAATAAGATAATGGGAAAAATATTTTTATAAATCATAATACATGTAGTGTATTTAAGAAAAATTATTAAATTATAAAATAGATATAGCTTTGTGATTCTGTTTAGGCCAGCACAGGAGGCCTTGCAGGCTCTGACGGCCCGCCACTGAAGGGCAGTATGTGTGGGAGATGACGAGAACCAGTTCCTTTGTCTTATCAATACTCAGCTGTGGATAGTTATTATTGCACTATGAAATTGAATTAGAGATGTGGAATTAAGTCATCACAGAGTTATTATCATACAGAAGTGCAGTGTACTTAAAGTATGTGGTGATAGTTCAGTCGTTAGTGTACAGAGGGCAAAGAAAAAGGGGCTGAGGACATAGCCTTGTGGAGCTCCGGTGTTGCTAGTGGTGATGGTTGGTTGGTGTTTCCAGGTGGGGGATGGAGTAGACATGCTACAGCATCCTTAGTTCCTCTCTTTGACTTATAGGCAAACTGGTGGAGGTCCAGTTGTAGACTGACAGCTGGCTTGAGTTTTTCAAGGCATTTCATGTTTATTGAGGTTAGTGCAACCGGCAATAGGGATTGGGTTCTGAGGGTCATGGGCTTCCTTTGGCACCAGTATGATAGTGAATGCTTTCCAGAGAATGGGAACTGTTGAAGTTTTTTAAGATTTGTAAAAGAGTGAGCGACGGACAGAAAGATCTATGGCACAGGACTTCAGCTTGTCTGGATGCCGTTGTGGTAACCTCCTGCATGAAGGATGCAGGGTGAGGTGAGTGGTAGAGCTCTCAGCAGCTTTTCACACTCAATAGAACATAAGAAATTAGCTTTATTGTCATTGAAGTACAGCAAGATTAAGTTTGAAGCTTTCGTATTGGTACTGTAATTACTAAGGTAAAAGAAAATACAAATAAATAGCAGTAAAGTGGCAATGATGTTACACATCATTGCTGACGGTACACAGTGAAGAACAGAACACATGACAGTAACACTTGCAGTAACATTTTCGATGCAGGGTTTTTACCAGGCGGCAACCTCCGGTTCTGCCGAGTGAAGCCAATGCCTAGCATTCTCTCTACTGACCAGCAGGCGGCGACTCCTTCAGTTGCAAAAAGAAGTCCGATTGTATGGAAGTCTATGAGAAAATGACTCTAATTCTCACTTGATTTATTACCTCAGTAAACATTGTAAACATGAGTTTATCATCTCAATCTCTAGTTTCAAGTCTTCTTAAATACAACATGATGTTCAATCAGTAAGTTATGGTTCATTTAGAGTAGAATAGACCATAAAATAGGGTATGCTTTAGTGGGGGGTTTACTGTGATTGACAAGTCATTGTCAATCTGTATACGTCACTTCTCTGCATTCCAAATGTGGTAACTTTCTTTCATTGATTCAGATTCAAAAAATACATGGCAAGGGCAAAATTGCTGAACTCGAGGCTTCAAAACGGCAGTCCACAAAACAATGGGTTACATTAAAATGACTATGTCCACTTCTTATATACAGTCTATGTTTTTTACCTGTAATGGCGTATTTTTTACAGTGTAGTATTAGTACTTTTACTTACTGAATACCACCACTGCAAACCACAAAACTAATCTTATCACTACACCTCTGTCCTGGTACTGTAGTACACTACCACCACCACAGGTTTGAAATGCCACCTCGCTCCTGCATCGATCCATCACTGGCCTCTCCAGATCAATCCAAGTATTCCTGAGGCTAGAGAAGAATCAAGGGGTCACAACCTTCTAGACCCACACTGATTAGATGAAAATGTCAGCGTTCGTAGAGTGGTTGCTGTAGAGACAGGCGCACACACCCACACACACTGAAATAAAAACAAAAATTGAGGTTTTGGCAAGGAATGCGTGTTTAAACTCAGCCTTTATTCCAACATGGACAAGAACTGCTCGGAAAACAGTTAAAACATCTATAGTTCCATGTCAACTAGGCAAACTCCCTGATGTAGATGAAGACCGTGCGACATGATTGAGAGCTTCAAAAGCTAACAAAGGGACCTTGAGTCAAGTCTGTTTAGTCAAACTGTTGTTTACACGGCCAAGAATGAACTCCACCTTGACTATCTGTCCTAACCGCTAAAAAAGAAAACCGATGTTGACGGGGCTGTAACTGTACATTGTGAGAACCATAAAAGAATGTATATATG
This sequence comes from Anarrhichthys ocellatus, assembly GCF_004355925.1. Taxonomy (NCBI): domain Eukaryota; kingdom Metazoa; phylum Chordata; class Actinopteri; order Perciformes; family Anarhichadidae; genus Anarrhichthys; species Anarrhichthys ocellatus. Next base: position 1,128 of record NW_022281183.1, on the reverse strand, counting down.
TGTGAAAATCAGCAAATATGATATTATTATATACTTCAACAACCATCAGCGGTTATTTCTTTTAATTTCTAAGATTTGACTTTAACGAATCAGAGTCATTTAAGTAAGAACAAGTCTCTATAACTCCCATCTTATCCAAGAAACGCTGGAAGAACTGGCTGATTTAGTCTTTATGTGTGTATGTGTGAGTATAAAGTAAGCTCATCTGTGTGTGTGTGAGAGAGAGAAGTGGTAAATGTCCTTTTGCGACTGACATTTTCCTCTAATTCAGCTGGCCTCCCAGGCTGCGCCACACTTGAACTGCTAGTAATGAATCACTTGGCCTGCATAATATCTACTCCCGAGGTGTGTGTGTGTGTGCGTGTGAAAATGCCGCTTTTGGTTTTCCATACATGACACATATCTGTCAGTAGATCAAGCACACAGACACGTACGTCGGGCCACCTCTTTACCTACCATTCTTTTTGCACATGTGCAGCTATGCTGTACTTCTGAGCAGATGTGTGTGCATGCACTCTGTTTGTGTTCATACACACATGTATGTGTGGGCCTACGTATTGCGTGTGTGAGAACACACACACAAAAAAATATCTCTGGACTCTCAGATTGCTCCGAGATTTATTCCCCTGCCAAGGCAGCAGAAAATGTACTTGTTTCATGGAGGCTCGCTATTGACACACTACAGACTACTGAGAGTGAGGGTGGGGGGGGGGGGTAGAGAGAAGGGGAAGAAATATATATTCGCCTAAAGCAGTGTGTGTGCGCACTGTATAACTAGTAACTTGCATGCACTGAGGCCCGTGCCATCCACCTTGTGAGGAACAGAGATATTCAAAACGTACACTATGGTGTGTAACATTAGACTTAAAAAGAGGACGCAGCCATCGTGACGTCACCTATTGATTTGAGAATTGTCGTTTTGAAGTCTCGAGTCGCCGTCGCTATCTTGGAATATAGTCGTCACCATGTTGTTTTTTTCCCAACCGATGAATGGAAGTTACCATATTTGGAATGCGGAGCAGTGACGTAGCGATGCCGTATACGGCTCCTTTAGTGGCAGCGACCTGTCAATCACAGTTAGCCCCCCCCCAAAGCATACTCCGCTTTATGGTCTATTTGACTCAAAAT
>NW_022281182.1:0-12621 GCF_004355925.1 Anarrhichthys ocellatus | reverse complement strand
GAGAGAGAGAGAGAGAGAGAGAGAGAGAGAGAGAGAGAGAGAGAGAGTTATGCCTTGGAGCGCTGCTGACATATATATAACTCTTAACAGAGACACGCAGAGTGACAGTGGAGGGCATCACCCCCGGCCTCAGCACCCCTCCACCCTCCGTAAAGCACCGTGATGTAACTCAGAAGCAAATAGTGCGGCTCCCCCGGAGCACAGCTCCCCGCGGGCACAGCACGGACGACCTGAGAAAATAAAACACCCTCCAGCTGCTGATGGACAGGACACAAATATTAGGAGACTTTTTATTTGAGATATCGGAAAATACCTGCAGCACATTTGCCGGTTTCACATCCTTTCATTGCGACTTTAACCCGTAAAAAAATAGAGGCGGTATAAGGAAACATTAATAGAAACATTAATCTCTTTTTACGTAATATCTAAAAAAAAACAACTAAAGTCATGATTAAGCAATACCAACCAAAACTGTTTCTTTATAAACCCTCTCAGATGTCGTCTCAATAGATGGATCATTGTTTTCCATTTATGTTCATGTTTGTGTCACAATGTTTCAGGAAACAGAAGAAAAAATCATTTCAATCTCTTAAATTTTTCAGTTTGTGTTCCATCATTTACTTTTTTCTGTTCATTTTACTGCTGGTAACTTTTAGTTTCCTACGTTTGTGTCTTATGCCTAAAATTGATCTAATACATAAATGAAATAGGTTCATATATTTAAAATGAAACGTTTAAGTTAAGGTTGTTATCAATGAGTCCGATCAAACAGTACATAAACAAACCATGCTGTAGAATCTGGCTGAGCATTCGATTACAACTTTTGATATTTGACACTTCAGTGCTCGATGTGCAGGTATGGGGGTGTTAGGGGGACGTGGACTCTGACCATGGAAACAGACACACAGGCCTGACAGCAGTTGGCAGTTCCCCACGGCACTGCCTTGCCCAACAGATAATCTGATACAGCTATTTACTGCTACAGTGTACTATTACTACTACTAGTAGTATTACAGTCATGTATTACTAATATGGCAATACAGCAGATCCTAGTAGTGCCAGACCATAATTGATTTATTTAGAATGTATTCCATAATGTCAGATATTACATTTGATTTATTCTCATCATGTAAACAAAAAAATATACAATTTTTACAATGCATTATAAACATGCTTATAATGTGTTATAATCAGCTTAGAGCGCTATATGATTATAGCTATTAGCAGTCATTCATATTCATAATGATGAATAACAATAAGCATAAGAAATTATAAAGCATTTTATAATGACTAATAAGGTCATACTTCATAATTGCTGGTTACAGACATTTTGTTTTGCATGCAGAGTTTCATAATTTCCATGGTTTAATACATTATCTTCTTTTTGCAACAACACATAAAACATTGTAAAAATAATTTCAACTTTACTTAAAGCAAACAATGGCCACTTAGAAGAACTTATAATCACATTATAATACATTACAATGGTCATTAAAATGCATTATGAAAAGATGATAATAGTTTATAACTGTGGGGATTTTAAAACGCTATTTTCCTTGCAAAAACAAAATGTCAGTGAGGGACCAACATGTGTGAATTATCATATATTATAAGACTCATAAGTCATTATAAAATGCTTCATAATGTGTTATGATTATTGCTATAACTCATTAAGAATATTCACACATGCTTAAAACTATAATTATACGGTGCTATAAGACAATTATAACACAATATAATTGTATGTTTCTAATGCATTATAGACATTAAAAAAAACCTCAAGGTAGACAGCTTTATTTTTCTTATATATTATATTATATATAGTATATTTCCAAGGTCAAGTTATTCTTGAAAAAACATCGACAATTAAAGGGATGATCCTGCTACAAAATTAGGAAATACATGTAAACACAGTCAACATGAAAAGGATATTTTTATTTTGTCCTTGCCTTTAAAGTTATTTTTGTTTGTATTTGTATTTTTATTATTTTCATTTATGTTTTTGTTGCATTTTGGGGCATGGAAAAGTGATCCTCAGCCCATGGGGGTTAATGCATTTATAGCAGTAATCCAACAGATACTGATGGATGTATGGATGTATGGAGATGGATAGATAGATAGATAACTATATATATATATATATATAGATAGATAGATAGATAGAGTTTGTCCATTAGTCAGCCCAACATTTAGTAGCAGGCCATACAAAGGGTGGATGAGTGATTAGGGGAGTTTAGGGAGGCCATCTGCAGTCACAGCCTTTTGGAGCTCTGACAAAGTCCTCGGACAGTTTTATTCCGTAATTTACTCCTGCTTTGGTCATGCTGTGACATTTGATTACACGCCTAGTCTTGGATCTTTTCACAGCGCACCTCTCGCCTGCACACCTCGCCTGTTTTATTCTCCACCGGCAAGCTCAACATCCGCGCTGATGGATGTGATGTCTTCACCCGATACCCGCTCCCAAATGGAGAAACATTCACTTTTCCACGTAGGTTTTAATTTCATCTTCGGGAAGTGCAAAGTGCTGACCTGGGGGCCTCCCATAGCAACTCTGTTGTAAATACGGACCCCTGTGGCTGCACGGGCCCCCACGGACACTGCTAACATTAAAGAGCTGCTCAGATCTATAATAATAAACGGGCTTAGTTCTCCCATGTTTGTGACTGTAACTGTGAACTACAATAAGCATACGTGCTAAATGATGTTAAAACAGGACGAGATTTAGTCCATTACTGTTTTTCAGTTGTATTAAATGCTGACACTCGACCGAGTAACTGTGTGTGTAGTCTATCCAGTCAAGCAGCTTCATGTCCTCTCAAACCTCTAGTTATGCATACAGCATGACTGTTGCCATTAAAGGGGACATATCATGCTAATTTTCAGGTTCATACATGGAGTTTCTGCTAGAACATGTTTACATGTTTTCATGTTTAAAAACCACTTCATTTTTTCACAGTCTGAATAAACCTGTTTTTGACCTCTGGTCTGAAACACTCCGTTTTAGAGCCTGTCTCTTTAAGACCTCCCATTTTCAGGTCTTCGTCTATCTGCACTGTCTCCATCTTAACCGTCTTGTAAAAAAAGTTAAGTCACTTCTGTAGTTATTTTGACCCAAACCACAATTTTTTTCTAAACCTAAACCAAAATTGTTTCCTGTGAAGACGGAAGTTTATTTTGAAAATACTGTGTCCATGTAACAAGCAGAAATTGACACATGTTGCTGGACTTTCGTAGGAAAACCATAGACTGTATATAAAAAATGGATATAGTGAAACACATTTCTGGGGTTCAGAAACATTGACATTAAAGGTATCCCTTTGTTTGCAGAAAAGTACAATGCTTTTTCTGGCGACTGGGTTAGCATCATAGACTGTATATAAGAAGTGGACGTAATCATTGTGATGTCACCCATTGGTTTGTGGACTGCCGTTTTGAAGCCTCGAGTTCGGCGATTTCGCCGTCACCATCTTGGATTACGACCATCGCCATGTTTTTTCACAACCAATGAACAGAAGTTACCATATTTGGAATGTGGAGGGGTGACGTAGAGACGCCATATACGGCTCTGGTAGCAACAGCGACCTGTCAATCACAGTAAGCCCGCCCTTAAGAATACTCCGCTTTATGGTCTATTTTACAAAAGAAAACATCATGCTGTATTGAAGACCACTTGAAACTGGAGATTGAGACCATAAACTCATGTTTACAATATTTACTGAGGTAATAAATCAAGTGTGAATTAGGGTCATTGTCTCATAGACTTTCATACAATCGGACTTGAGTCCCAAAAACGTATGGTATAAGTTTGAATACATACATTTTGTGAGCAAAACTGATAAAGATATTAGCTTTGGTTACATTTTCTGACTTTGGCAGCCCAGAGTGAAAGAGTAAAAAAAAAACTGGCAGGATGGATAGGTCAAAAACATTCCACAGATAACACTCATTTTCAATCCGGTTTTGGATATTTGCACGAAAACATATGCCATCAGAATGAAGTCAAAGATGCTATGTAATCATAGAAAAAGCTGTTCGAAAGTCCTTCTCCAGTTAATGACCGGGCCCAGGGGGCAGGATGGAATCATGTGACCAGCCTCGCTCTACCAGACCGCTGTCTTCACTGACTGTGGGCCGTGACTAAAGTGATTTATTCATTACTGATGACTGATGACAATAGTGCGATGTGTTCATTAATAGTGAGTGGTGCCAACCCGACCTTCTACGTCCCTCCCCCCGTCCAGCTGCAGACTGTAACAAATTGCCACTTTGATGTGAACAAACTTGTTTCTCCAATTTCAATGTTGTTTCTTCACTGCTTGACTTGTATGTCTTGATGTGGAAGGTGAGGAGACGGTTCTTTATGTATTGTAGAAGACCCTGGGCCTCATGGAACTCTTAAAACAGCCAGTGGAGGATTTCAAAACAAGAAACATTTTCATTTCATTTGGAGAAAAAAAAGAGAGAATTTATTGAATATAAATTCCTGAAAATCTGTTCTTTCTCTACTTTTAATTGAAAATACATTTAAATACTATTTCTTGGTGAACAGAAAGTATTTGCCTGTGTTTTTATGACAAAAAATATTTTCATAGTGGAACCCACATTCACTCTTTGATGATCGATTACAGGTTTTCTAAAGTACCTAAATATTCTCTTAAATTGTCTTTTTCTTTTTTTAAATGTTCTGTATTCACTAAAAGGTTGGCCTGTTTTTGAAGTGTCTGACAGCATTATCGAAAGAGTCTCGCTCAAGGAAAAGTCTCGCTCTGAGATTTTGTTTAAAGTCTCACAAGGTGATGTGTTGCCGGAAGGCAACGGTGGAAACACTGCACGTGTTTCCACGCGCAGTGGCAGGCGAGGTTTGTTGTGTTGTGAGTACTGAAAGCGTAGCTAAGCGTTAATAAAAATATTTCCAATGGCATGGCTGAATATTTAGATGATTTCCACAGTTTGGATGTGGTCCTTGAATTCGATGGGCGCTCGTACTTATGATCTTTCCTTTCCTAACCAATTCGTTTTTTTGCTTCAACCAAACAACTTATTTGTGTTGCCTAAACCTAACATTAAATTGTTTAACTGACCAACGCAGTTTCGTTTCCTAAAACTAACATTACATCATTTAAGCTAACAAAGTGTGTTACCTAAACCTAATAATAAATTGTTTACCCTAACAAAGTAGTTTTGTCACCTAAACCAAACGTTAAATTCTTTAGCCTAAATATGTAGTTTTGTTGCCCAAACCAACCGTTAAATTGTTTAGCCTACCAACATAGTTTGCTGACTAAACCAACCGTTAAATTCTTTCAAAGGTCATTTTAACACATTCTGTGCCACCACCACGTAATGTGCTGTTTGGAGGTCATGGTTATTTCACATATTTCTGTCAGTTCCTGTTGGAACCACACAGTCATGGGAAATACACCAGGTTGAAATCAGCTTAAATTATCCTTTAATGACATTAAGATATAATCTCAAAATGATGCCTTTTCCCCCCTCTGAAAAGTAGTTGGCGGTCATCAATAACAACAAATATTGTTATTGCTTGAGCAGCGTGCCATTTGTCAGCGAGAACTGTGCAACAGGAAAATCAATGTTTAATTAAAGGCATGGTGTTTAGCAGCATCAGACAAAAACAGGGCCTCTTTAATGCAGATGGTCTCAGCTGATTGCTGTTTTTTGACAGGAAGGTTGGAGCACCGATTAGTTGCTCCTATCACCTCTGGACTAATGGGAAATGGAATGGTACGATCAGGAGAATAAATACAACAGATAATAGTGAACCTGCATTTAATTGACAGCATGCCTCTGTAATCACTCTGGCAGGTGTGTGTGCATCTATGTTTGTGAGGACCAATTTGAGTTTTTTAAACCTTTAGAGTGAGGACATTTTTGGAAAGTGGGGATATTTTAGCTTGTCCTCACTTCTTTCAAGGCCTGTTTGAAGGTTCAGGTTAGAATTAGGTTTAGGTTAGGGTTAAGGAAAGTGTTGTTGTTAGACATTTACCTGTGATGGTGAAGGTTAGAGTAGGGGGCTAGGAAAAGCATTCTGTCAATAAGTGTCCTCACAGAGAGATGTGTGTGTGGGAACTTGTACAGCTATCTTCGTGAGGACCATGGTTTTAAATCTTTACAGTGAGGACAGTTTTGGCAAGTTTTGTCCGGTATTCATTTTGGGGCAGGCCTTCATAGGCCTAGGCCCTAGGGTAAGAGGCTAGGGAACGCATTATGTCTGGCAGTACAAGGTTGTGTGTGTGTGTGTTTTTTACCCCTCTTGTGGGGACATAAATATGATTGCACAGTCACATTGTGGGGACTTGATTTTTTGGGGGAGATAAAATGGGGACAATTGCACCTCTTCATAATGTAAATCATAACATTTTAGGGTGAAGACTTATTCTAATGAATTTAGGTGAAGGGTTAGGATTAGAGTTATGCTGGTAGTTGTTATAGTTAAGATAGGTCTCCAAATGAACGTAAGTCAATGTAATGTTCCCACAAGTCATGAAAATACGACTGTGTGTGTTTGTGTGTGCGACTTAAGCAGTTGCAATGGAATGAGACTGCAGTCAGCTCAGATCTGGAGGGTCTTACTTAACTAAATGATATGCGTTTGTGGGCGTTGCATTGCTTGGGTTCTCTATGAGTGCATTAGTGAGGGCTGACTGGCTGTCAATGAGAGGTTACAACTGGGAGGAGAACACAGTCTGTTACTCAATTATGACATCATAAAAATGTGCCCATGAATATAAGAATGTATTAAAATAATGCTGCAGTCAGAGATGGGGGGAGGGGGGGGACGACAAAACCTGAACCACAGGGGTGCAGACGCTCATAATTTATACATTCATATTAGGAATGCACTGATTTGTTTTTCTCCATCCGGATCTAGATACCAATACCTGGATACCAAGCTGTATACCTCACTGTGTGGAAGAGAATGGGATCATTTTTTAACGTGTAAGGCAACATCAGGCTTCACTTAAACATTGGTTTCTTAACTTTGTAAAAAAAAAAAATCAACAGATACATACATATAAATTACTGAATTGTCATTTGTCATAATAGAGGTACCACATAGGCCTACTGTCACCAAAACCCGATCCAGCTATTTGTGTCAGTATTCGACCGATCACTGATTGTGAGAACAGTTCCCTGTGGAACTCCAGTACCACTGACCACTGTATCAGACAGCCCACTGCCCAGTCGGACAAACTGTGGTCTGCCTGTCAGGTAGTCAATGATCCAGGAGACGGTGGACGTGTCTACCCCCACCACCTGCAGCTTCTCACTCAGCAGCAGTGGTTGGATGGTGTTGAATGCAGTGGAGAAATCAAAGAAAGTGATTCTCACAGAGCCACCGGTTCCATCCACCTGAGCTCGTTGCAGCAGGTAGATGATGGCGTTGTCCACTCCCACATGAGGCTGATATGCAAATTGCAGAGGGTCCAGTGAGGATTTCACCTGCGGTCGGAGGTGGGCCAAGACCAGCCTCTCCAGGACTTTCATCACATGAGATGTGAGGACAACTGGTCGGTAGTCGTTGAGGCCAGATGGAGTCGTCTTCTTTGGTACAGGAACCAGGCATGACGTCTTCCACAGCACCTGGACTTCCTGCTTCAGGCTCAGGTTGAAGAGATGTTGCAGGACATCAGACAGCTAGATGGCGCAGGTCTTCAGGACCCTGGGGCTGATGGTGGAGTCTCTTCAGCTGTTTCCTAACCTGGCCAGTCGTCACAGAGAGGGGGGGTCATGGCGTCAGTGGTAGAAGAGCCCTTTGATGTTGAGGGTTCTGTGTCCATGCAGCTCAACAGGGGCACAGAGGGTTTGGGAGGTGTGGTGTGTGGAGGAGACAGATGAGGGCTGTGAACTAAACCTATTGAAGAAATAGTTTAGCTAGTTTAGTGAAGCCAGTTATCTGCTTCATCCCGGTCCACACCTACCTTATGTTGTTCTGCTGAAGTTTGGCCTCCAGCTTCCTCCCACAGGAGTCCTTGCACTCCCTGAGCTTAAACTTCAGGTCGCGCTGAACTCTCCTGAGCTCGTCCCTGTCCCCAGACCTGAAGGCTGCTTTCTTCTTATTAAGAAGAACTTTCAGGTCACTGGTGATCCATGGCTTGTTGTTGGGGAAGCAGTGTACAGAGAGAGATCAGAGAGGTTGGAGGTTGGGAGGCTAATGATTATGGAGGCAGTATGTAATACGGGACAACTTGTTCTTGTTAGAAACTAACATTGAGAACTAACTCGGGAGCAGTATTATGTACTGAATTATGCCTTTGAAAAGCAGGAAGAGAAGATGGGGGGCAACAAGTGCTTTGAGTTTGTGAATGGCAGAGAGCCTTTGTTGGCAATATTTGTGGATGTTAGTGACGTTTGAGTCAAAACTGGCTTTAATGTCCTGCATGACACCAAGGTATCTGAAATTGTCTCACCATAGAAGGAAATGGGGTTCAGGTAAGGGCAACAGTGGCGGGCCGTGCATTTTATACCCAGGCCTTCACTGTTGTGCTGCAGCTGAAATACCACCTTATAACCACATGATGGCACCACAGATATTATCAGTTTCTAAGGCTGTAAATATGTACGTATTAAATGTATGTACCTATGTACGTATTAAATGTACGTAACGTTCGGTACGAGACTTGCAATACCTTTGAATAGTACTAGAGCATCTGGAAAATGCAGAAGCTTATATTCAGGAAAATATAATGTTTTCTGCGCTCATGGAGGACAGTGGTTCTCAGCTGGTCTGGGACCCACCATCATTCCTTAACGACAAATCGCAGCCCAAAGAGATCGTCTCATGATTTTACTTTCACAACTTGAGCATTGTACGTACTGCTCTGCAGTGTCTTTCCTCGTCTCAGCCCCCTGTGTCATGGTGCATCTCACTCAGTCAGAATGCCCATATTTGATTGGCTGAGCTGCATCACGTGATGTGATTCACTACCCGACATGCCTCTGCTGTTAAGCTTCGTTTCACGATAGTCATGTGCTTGCCCACTGACCAATCACAGCGCACTCTGCACCTCGCGGCAGACACTGAGCTGCACTGATGCTGACGTCATTATAGGCCGGCGAGCAGGCTCTGATACGTCAAAGAATACGCCCAACATGTCAAACTAAAGATCTGATTGGTTGAAGAATATGACAATCAACAATATCGTCCCCGTTCACTTAAACTGCAAATGGATGCAGGCCTCCGTCTGCAGGCCTGGGTCTCTGTTCTTACCTAGAGACACAGAGGTGAAATCTGATTGGATAAAAGCTCTACTTAAAACAAGCTGCACTGGAAGCAGAGCAACTGAGGAAGACAGTAGCTGTTCATTGACAAAATAAGATAATGGGAAAAATATTTTTATAAATCATAATACATGTAGTGTATTTAAGAAAAATTATTAAATTATAAAATAGATATAGCTTTGTGATTCTGTTTAGGCCAGCACAGGAGGCCTTGCAGGCTCTGACGGCCCGCCACTGAAGGGCAGTATGTGTGGGAGATGACGAGAACCAGTTCCTTTGTCTTATCAATACTCAGCTGTGGATAGTTATTATTGCACTATGAAATTGAATTAGAGATGTGGAATTAAGTCATCACAGAGTTATTATCATACAGAAGTGCAGTGTACTTAAAGTATGTGGTGATAGTTCAGTCGTTAGTGTACAGAGGGCAAAGAAAAAGGGGCTGAGGACATAGCCTTGTGGAGCTCCGGTGTTGCTAGTGGTGATGGTTGGTTGGTGTTTCCAGGTGGGGGATGGAGTAGACATGCTACAGCATCCTTAGTTCCTCTCTTTGACTTATAGGCAAACTGGTGGAGGTCCAGTTGTAGACTGACAGCTGGCTTGAGTTTTTCAAGGCATTTCATGTTTATTGAGGTTAGTGCAACCGGCAATAGGGATTGGGTTCTGAGGGTCATGGGCTTCCTTTGGCACCAGTATGATAGTGAATGCTTTCCAGAGAATGGGAACTGTTGAAGTTTTTTAAGATTTGTAAAAGAGTGAGCGACGGACAGAAAGATCTATGGCACAGGACTTCAGCTTGTCTGGATGCCGTTGTGGTAACCTCCTGCATGAAGGATGCAGGGTGAGGTGAGTGGTAGAGCTCTCAGCAGCTTTTCACACTCAATAGAACATAAGAAATTAGCTTTATTGTCATTGAAGTACAGCAAGATTAAGTTTGAAGCTTTCGTATTGGTACTGTAATTACTAAGGTAAAAGAAAATACAAATAAATAGCAGTAAAGTGGCAATGATGTTACACATCATTGCTGACGGTACACAGTGAAGAACAGAACACATGACAGTAACACTTGCAGTAACATTTTCGATGCAGGGTTTTTACCAGGCGGCAACCTCCGGTTCTGCCGAGTGAAGCCAATGCCTAGCATTCTCTCTACTGACCAGCAGGCGGCGACTCCTTCAGTTGCAAAAAGAAGTCCGATTGTATGGAAGTCTATGAGAAAATGACTCTAATTCTCACTTGATTTATTACCTCAGTAAACATTGTAAACATGAGTTTATCATCTCAATCTCTAGTTTCAAGTCTTCTTAAATACAACATGATGTTCAATCAGTAAGTTATGGTTCATTTAGAGTAGAATAGACCATAAAATAGGGTATGCTTTAGTGGGGGGTTTACTGTGATTGACAAGTCATTGTCAATCTGTATACGTCACTTCTCTGCATTCCAAATGTGGTAACTTTCTTTCATTGATTCAGATTCAAAAAATACATGGCAAGGGCAAAATTGCTGAACTCGAGGCTTCAAAACGGCAGTCCACAAAACAATGGGTTACATTAAAATGACTATGTCCACTTCTTATATACAGTCTATGTTTTTTACCTGTAATGGCGTATTTTTTACAGTGTAGTATTAGTACTTTTACTTACTGAATACCACCACTGCAAACCACAAAACTAATCTTATCACTACACCTCTGTCCTGGTACTGTAGTACACTACCACCACCACAGGTTTGAAATGCCACCTCGCTCCTGCATCGATCCATCACTGGCCTCTCCAGATCAATCCAAGTATTCCTGAGGCTAGAGAAGAATCAAGGGGTCACAACCTTCTAGACCCACACTGATTAGATGAAAATGTCAGCGTTCGTAGAGTGGTTGCTGTAGAGACAGGCGCACACACCCACACACACTGAAATAAAAACAAAAATTGAGGTTTTGGCAAGGAATGCGTGTTTAAACTCAGCCTTTATTCCAACATGGACAAGAACTGCTCGGAAAACAGTTAAAACATCTATAGTTCCATGTCAACTAGGCAAACTCCCTGATGTAGATGAAGACCGTGCGACATGATTGAGAGCTTCAAAAGCTAACAAAGGGACCTTGAGTCAAGTCTGTTTAGTCAAACTGTTGTTTACACGGCCAAGAATGAACTCCACCTTGACTATCTGTCCTAACCGCTAAAAAAGAAAACCGATGTTGACGGGGCTGTAACTGTACATTGTGAGAACCATAAAAGAATGTATATATGTGTGAAAATCAGCAAATATGATATTATTATATACTTCAACAACCATCAGCGGTTATTTCTTTTAATTTCTAAGATTTGACTTTAACGAATCAGAGTCATTTAAGTAAGAACAAGTCTCTATAACTCCCATCTTATCCAAGAAACGCTGGAAGAACTGGCTGATTTAGTCTTTATGTGTGTATGTGTGAGTATAAAGTAAGCTCATCTGTGTGTGTGTGAGAGAGAGAAGTGGTAAATGTCCTTTTGCGACTGACATTTTCCTCTAATTCAGCTGGCCTCCCAGGCTGCGCCACACTTGAACTGCTAGTAATGAATCACTTGGCCTGCATAATATCTACTCCCGAGGTGTGTGTGTGTGTGCGTGTGAAAATGCCGCTTTTGGTTTTCCATACATGACACATATCTGTCAGTAGATCAAGCACACAGACACGTACGTCGGGCCACCTCTTTACCTACCATTCTTTTTGCACATGTGCAGCTATGCTGTACTTCTGAGCAGATGTGTGTGCATGCACTCTGTTTGTGTTCATACACACATGTATGTGTGGGCCTACGTATTGCGTGTGTGAGAACACACACACAAAAAAATATCTCTGGACTCTCAGATTGCTCCGAGATTTATTCCCCTGCCAAGGCAGCAGAAAATGTACTTGTTTCATGGAGGCTCGCTATTGACACACTACAGACTACTGAGAGTGAGGGTGGGGGGGGGGGGTAGAGAGAAGGGGAAGAAATATATATTCGCCTAAAGCAGTGTGTGTGCGCACTGTATAACTAGTAACTTGCATGCACTGAGGCCCGTGCCATCCACCTTGTGAGGAACAGAGATATTCAAAACGTACACTATGGTGTGTAACATTAGACTTAAAAAGAGGACGCAGCCATCGTGACGTCACCTATTGATTTGAGAATTGTCGTTTTGAAGTCTCGAGTCGCCGTCGCTATCTTGGAATATAGTCGTCACCATGTTGTTTTTTTCCCAACCGATGAATGGAAGTTACCATATTTGGAATGCGGAGCAGTGACGTAGCGATGCCGTATACGGCTCCTTTAGTGGCAGCGACCTGTCAATCACAGTTAGCCCCCCCCCCAAAGCATACTCCGCTTTATGGTCTATTTGACTCAAAAT
>NW_022281181.1:9921-12632 GCF_004355925.1 Anarrhichthys ocellatus | reverse complement strand
CGGAGCAGCTGCTTCCCCTTGTTTTTAGTTTTTATGCTAAGCTAACAGTCTCTTTGCTCCAAATAAAATAATCGTATCAATCATCTCTTTAAACTCTGCTGACAGGGCAAATAAGACTATTTCCCGAAATGGGGAATTATTCCTTTAAGGTTATGTATGTAGTTGTGGGGAATAAAGAATGGATGCAGTCAAAGGAATGTCCTCACAAAAATGTTAAGACAAATCTGTGTTGTGTGTTTTTGCGTGTCCATGTGTGTATGCAATAACAAGTAAGAGTGATGTAACATAGGACCATCCCAGATAATAACATGCCACGGTGATAGAGAATGCTGCTAACTAACAGCAGATCACAGATGATCCTCTCCATCACACACACACACACACACACACACACACACACACACACACACACACCCCTCGCTTGTCAGACCCTTGTAATGGGATCACAGAGGGATTGGTCACAGTGCAGGTGCAAATGTGTACTCGCACACTAAGGTACAACCACCCACCCACACACTCACATATCATCGAGAGGCTGAACATGGCAGTGTATCACTGGAACAGGAAAGCTGCTCTTTATCGCAGAGGTTGTTGTTGTTCAGGCCATCAGATAGCAGCTACATCGTGTGTGTGTGTGTGTGTGTGTGTGTGTGTGTGTGCGTGTGTGTGTGTGTGCCCGCACATATGTGTGTGTTTGAATCTTTGCACATTTGAGTGCATCTGTGTGTCTAGTTTAATAGCATTAACTCCTGCAAGCGTGAAATGAGAGAGTCTCCCACTATCTGTCTTTAAGAGCAGGGCTGAGAGAGCAGAGTGGCTGAAATGAACTGATGGATCAAGCAGACGTCCAGTCAGATGAGCCTGTTGGCTCTAATAGAAACTATGCCGGTGACTGTAGAGAGACGTCTCAAAGTGAACCACAACGAATCCCAACATTGTACCTATTAGTATTTTGTCACATGATAGCTTGCTGTTTTTTGGTGGCCCATTCATCTCAAAGGGAATGCTGCGGATGACATATTTCTGACTACAAAGAAAGGCTTCCCTCAGCTTATTTCAAAATCTTTAGGCTGCTGGTTTAGTCTTTTGGGAAAAAGACACTAGTAGTCACCAGGCAGCCAGCTAATCAAATGTATGTCAGCAGCCTTTTATTGTATTTTCCTGTTACAGCTATAGATACATTTTTAGACTTCAGACTAGAAGAAAGGCATTTTGTGTGAAATTGTTTTGCAGTGTTAGAAAATGTAAACACAAGCTTGTTAGATTCTCATGAACTCAAACAAATGCTGGGAAAATCTTCTGGATTGTCCTGACAGCAGTCTTGGCTAGCGATCAATGAGATTACTTCATAAAACCTTGAACATGTTGTCTAAGCCTCGCCTGCAGGTCAATGGGCATGCTGACTGTGATAGCTGCCAGAGATAGCAGATATCAGACTATTACAGAAACTCTTTGGGGACTCTTGAAGCTCACTTGTTGTGTCCGTCTTCCAGTTCTGCATGAGCTGTTGCCTTGGGAGAAGTGAAATAACACACACACACACACATTTTACACACAGGCATCGAGACTGTGCATCACAGTAATCACACCGCAAGGGATGCCGGGTAATTTGGTTAAAGATGTCAGGAACGTAAATCACCTCCAATCAGTCCTGCTCTCTCATTGGTCAATCCTTCCACCTCCAGAAGAACTTCATTGGTCACTCGTCCACCCGGCTGTCTCTGTCGGTCTTGTACTGTTCAGCTGTTGCTCACCAGGACACATTGGTGACGAGACTCAATTCAAGCTCCAGTATGACAATCAAAACCAAAATAACATAACTCGACATGACTGAGCCATTCCATGTGAGAAGAGAGAGACAGAAGTGTGTTCCTCCTAAAGGAATAATTAAACAGTATTTTATTTGCTTTCTTGCCGAGACTTAGATGAGAAGATTGATATCACTCTCACATGTAGTTAATCAACCAGCAGCAAACAACACTTAACGTGTTAATCAGTGGGCTTTACTGGTGCTGGTAGGCAGATTGTTTTTTTTACCTTTGGACTGATCCAGGCTAGCTGTTTCTAGTGCTGTGCTAAGCTATGTTAACTGGCTGCTGGATGTAGCTTCATAGTTAGCGCATGTAAGTGTAGCAGAGCAGTCAGGGACCCTACACCACAATAAAAACTGTGTAAATAAGTGTTTCAAATTCACTGTGCGTTTAAACTTTATTTTAATTGCTGCTGCACGATGTAGACATTTATTAAATTTTAAATATATTTCCACATTTTCATTTTGAAGAACAGCGTTAAAATTGCAAAGCTGTTTGTCTTACGTACGATGCAAAGATTGAATCAAATATTGAAACTAATTGTACTCTCTGCCATATGTTTCACATTATAAAACACTCTGACTGTGGGTTTTCTGGAGCGTATATTTCTGTCTCTGCAGTGTAGTGGAATGGTGGGAGAAGGCTTGTCATCTGCGTACTTGTGCATGCACACACGCACACTCACACACACACACACACTTAAATATATATACACACACTTTAGATGCTCAGGGCTTTGATTGTTTTCAGCCTACACTACAGGATAGACAGCTAGAGATCTTCAAACAATACCTGGATAACACTCTGACACCCTCACTGTATATCTAGTGCTAATGATTACTTGTTAAGCACAACACACACACACACACACACACACACACACACACACACACACACACA
>NW_022281181.1:2953-9911 GCF_004355925.1 Anarrhichthys ocellatus | reverse complement strand
ACACACACACACACACACACACACACACACACACACACACACACACAGAAGCCTGAGCTCAGACTTAATGATTCTGTGAGCGCTGCTCATCTCACAGCATTTTCCATTCGCTCTCTCTCCCCTCGGGCAAGGACCTTCATCACACCACCGACCATTGATTGGGACGATACAGAGCATTAATAAATTAAATGAGTGCACTCAGCCAATAGACACAAGACACACGCACAGGTAGAAATATGTATGACGTTCCGAGAACGTCAAACTGAGTGTTGGGAGAATGTTTGCCTTTGTGGACGGGGCCAGCGGAGGGGATGGACATTGAAAGGAGCATACAAATGAACAGCCACCCACGGGGAAAATCTTCCCACCTTGAATGTTTACTGCACAGGGACCGCTCTGTGTGAGGCTGTGGTTTTCAATACATATTCCTGGTATGTGTGTATGTGGTAGTGTACTCTCTCTGGAAGGGGTGCTATGTGGAGTGGTAGAAATGCAGTGAAAGAAGAGATGCTGTTTGTGTGTGTGTGTGCGTGCGTGTGTGTGTGTGTGTGTGTGTGTGTGTGTGTGTGGGTGTGTGTGCCCTGTCCAGGTAGATGTATTCTAGGTCAGGCTGTTTGTCAGAGCTGAGACCAGATCGATGTGGCTCTAATCTAAGGCAGTATGATTTGATTGATTGCCTCATATTCTGAGGCCCTGCACATAGACCTCCACCAAGTGTGATGGACACACACACACACACACACACACTCGCACACACACACACTATGGTCAGTTCACCCAAGCAAAAGAATAGATTGGGAAGAAATGAAATAAAAGCAGATTGGTTTTGCTGGGCACAGGGCTAGACAGTCTATCGAAGCGGGTCAGGAAAGATGATGGGAGTAGAAAATGTTCATTGATGTCATCTTTCATGTGTGTCGATGTGTTTGTGTGGAGGGATTATTTTTTCTGAAATTGGTTTTCCTTAGCTGCATTGGCGATGCTATTTGTTGTCTGCGTGTGTAGTAATGTAAATGTGAGCATGCACGATGTTGACAAGATGTTTGTTTTCGTAAAGCCGTGCAACACTGACAGATGAGAAAACGGTTCCGTCTGAGCGACTGGAGGAGTGTGTTAAATGAGCAGAGCTGCTTGCCCCCATAGCGTGGTGGGGTGTTTGCATAATTGTCCATGTTTGAAACGTTAACGACACCTGTAGGCTATGTTATAGTGAATCTGCTCGTAAGTGAATAAAACGAGATAGTCATGTGTGCATATAATTGTGGGCATTTCTGTGAGTTACCAGATTTTCTGTGTGTGTGTGTGTTCTCGTTTATTTGCTTAGTCTAGGTGTGTGTGTGTTCAACATGTGTCTGTGTATTTTAATGTTTTTTTCACACTTTAACTTCAGAGTCTCCTCATTAACACGCATGGTGTCGGGAACCTCATTTGAACTATTGTTAACAGGCTTTGCTGTGTGTTTGTCCGCTATGTTGTACTGCCCCATCTCTTCTGAGAACGTATTGTTTGAAAATTCACCACGCCTCCTCCTCTGAGTCTTTCTCATTTTCATTGAGGATTAAAGCCTTTTATATTTTCTCCACTTAAAGTAAATGCAAGCTTTTATTACAAACATGTTGATACCAAAGTTCTGCTTCAACACTCAGCAATATTCGTATGTTAAAATTTCAAATTGAAGTAGGGCAATAGTTTGACATTTTGGGAAGTATGCTCATTCACTTCTGCTGCTGCAGCCAGTTAGCTTAGCTTAGCACAAAGACTGGAAACTGGCACTGTTCAAAGGTAAAATGTTCTGCCATTTGTTTAATCC
Source organism: Anarrhichthys ocellatus (assembly GCF_004355925.1). NCBI lineage: Eukaryota > Metazoa > Chordata > Actinopteri > Perciformes > Anarhichadidae > Anarrhichthys > Anarrhichthys ocellatus. The sequence goes on along the minus strand of NW_022281181.1, from coordinate 8,101 downwards.
ATGCAATCTGCAACTTGACATTTTAAGCATCACAGTTTGTGTGGGACCATGCATTTGTCTACTTGTAACTGTGTTCAGGTGAGCACATCCCAAGGCCTCACTATGCCCTGGGCAATATCTGTAACACACAGCCAATCTCACACTTTGATGTGTGTTGAGGTCGGGTGGAGAGCATCAGCCTCCAGTATGTAGTGAGTCCAGTTGCAAAGTCTTTCAACTGGGTTTTGTTTCTCTTCCTTTTTTAGCAAAAACTGTAATCAAATGCTCTTTCCTTCATCACATTCAAGGTTGCATGTTTGATGCCTTTCATCTTCCCTCATAGAACTATGTGGATTATTTTCTGTGACTGTATTTAAATATGTTCTGGACTTCAAACACAGCATCACAATAATCCTAACACAGCTCAGGTTCAGGCCCAACACCTGAGGTGGACTGTGAGCGTCTCTCGGTCTAAACACACACCTCCCAGTCTGCCCTGTAGCTGTCCAGACCTGCTCCCTCTCAGCCTCACAGGAGCACACGCACCACATGCAAACACACAACTGAAAACAGATAAGGCCCCTCTGCTGGATTTATCAGAGCTAGTTTCACTTGCCAAATGTGTGAACCACTCCCTGTCTGTCCCCATCACTTTCCCTCTCTCTCTCTGTGACTCCCCTCTTCCCCCCTTTTTGGACCTGCCTCGATGGCTCCATATTGTCGTTTTATCTCTCTCCCACTTCTCCCCCTCCCATCCGTCACTCAGCCTCAATTGCACCATGGGAGGAGGAGGATGGTGCTTCATGTTGTGCCCGGGTTTGCCTCTCTGAAGTAACTGTGTGTGTGTGTCTGTGCGCTTGCATGAGGGCATGAAAGAGAGAGAGGGGGAACATCTGAAAACACCATTACAGACCAGGTGTCCTTCCATCTGTGCTGATCACAGTTAACTTTTTCCTCTCTATCTGGGTCTGTCTCCTGCCGTCGCACCCATCCTGTCCTCACACGACTCCCATCTTCACAAAGACATCCGCTACAGGGCAGCATGACACTACTGAAATGACATTCTGCAAATGGGAAAATGTGTAAAAGCCAAATAAAACGGGGGGGGGATAGGTCGAAAGAGGAGGGGTGGTGTTGAAGAAGAGGAAGAAAAAGGGAAAGCCAGAAGGAGGAACTGGCTGGGGGGCCGAGAGATAAGGAACAAAAGAAAGAAAAGGACAATAAAGGATGCTATGGAGGGAAAATAACCAGTGTTTACAGGGATTTAGATGAAAAAGAACAACAATGAGGTTTTATGTGGAAGTAGAAATTGGTATTTGAATAAAGAAATGGGGTAAACATATTTAGGGAAAGGGGGAGCTATAGGGGAATAGAAATGTGGCAAAGGCATTGGTTCGGTCACCACTGCTCATATACATGCAATTTTATGCAGTGTTTGATGCGTGTGTATGTCTGTGTGTGTGTGCATCTCGGGAGAGCCAGGGGAGCCTATATAGTTCAGGCTCACCATTAAAACATGTCTGAGGGCTGCAGGAGGCAGCTGAGCCTCCCCCAGGGGAGGACAGCTCACTGCCTGGATGGATGGACAGATTCTATGAATGTTTACATGGATACATGGATGGATGAATGGTGCTCAGATGTTGAGATGGATTGTCAGCTGGATTGACTAATGTATAGATAGAGATGTCCACCTGTAGATGAATGGAGAAACACGCCGTTTGCTAAATATTAAGGCTTCAGAACGGATGTCAGTGTGGTCTCTGTAGGCAGAAAGTCTCATAATTGTTTTTCAACCCTGTCAGAATATCTGTCATTCACAATGCAGACATTTCAGAAACAAACAATGCTCACTGTAGCAGCGTAGCGAGAGTGGCAGGCAATGAGGTGATAAGTGGTCGTTGCTGAGTTTCTTTTTTTTTTGCATTTTCTAAGAGATTGATACATGTGCAGACTAAAATGTTGTAGTTGATGTCTTTTCTCTGTGTTTTCAGTTCCTTTATGTTTGATTTTGATTTTGGTTCTTTTCTCTGTTCAGTCATGTTGGACATCAGTACCCGTTTATTCACAACTGCTCATTGCACCACTTTTTTTCTCAAAGACCAATCTTAGAACAGCAGGTACAAACAGGAGGATGATGCACAGGTCGCCTCTACTATAATACTTTAATTAGCAAACAGACCTAATATTAATATTATTTATGTAGGTTTTGGGGAAAATGCTTAATATCTATCTATTGTTATGACTTATGTGTTGAGGATCAGTGCCTAGCATGAATACAACTGGTCTCTGTGAAGTCGCTCCTCTCTGCTCTGTCCCAAAGAGCCACATTACCTGCTCAGCTATCATTCATGTACACCCACACACATCACATCACCCTTCTTCAGCCATTGTAAAATATGATCAATCACTAACAATGATGTTGTTTGTTGTTATTCAATGCCACCTCCTCTTATCTGACATCTGTGTCTGTGTTGTCAGATATTCTGTGTGTCATTTCTGATTTACTGATGGCCTCTGGTTCAGCTTAGGCACTTAAAGGTTTCCTGTCAATATTTGAAACAAACCAGTCAGACAGACCATTGTGGGCTTTGTCTGCCTCTGAGGAACAAAAAAAGGAAAATGTTTGACTTGATTTTGTTGAAGAAGTCTGATAACTGCTTGAATCAGTGAAGGTGAAGCTATGCTGGGCCGCTGTAAACGGGTCTTCCAGCTGATTTAGCTGAAGTTTAAAAATCCGCACTGATATACCTGGAAGCACTGAGATGAGAAGAAAAAGGTGCACATGCACACTTGTCACACTAGTAACCATGGTTACAATGACACACTTTCCCCCACAAAAATGGCAGCCGGGCAATTGACCCACTTTTTTGCCCCATATGTAAAAGGGTGCCAAAGTCTCTCCTACAACCACCAACCTCAGAGCATCACGGCACTACACGAGCTGCTCGCCTCAGAATCGCAACTGACATCTCAAGACTCCCTGCAGCTCCGGGTCACCCAGAGGCCAGCCAATCGGAGGGCTCGGAGTAAAGTCCTCACCAGACCCCCCTGGCAGAACCAAGAAGCATAACAGTGTATCATCTTAATCAGACAGACATCTGGGTTTTATGAATGGTGTAGATATCTGTTATGTTGCCCCTTGTGTCACACACAACACCTCATTTGATCCGGATTATCACACACTCAACGGAGTAAAAGGCAGAAATAAGAGCGAAGTCTTGCTGTCTCTCCGTCTTTCTCCCTCAGAGGTGATTTAGGGAAACGAGCAGCACTTAGAAGCTATGAGCTCTGGAGTCAGACGTCTGGATGTATCAGCTCAACCATGCGTCTGTGTTGTGTGTATTGGTTGTGTGTCTGTGGGTCTGATTGAATGCATAATTCTGTGTGATGTACTGTAGCAGGCACCTGCTGGTGCACTTTTATGGGACTGACCTCACATACACACTCTCGCTGCGCTCCAGAGGCAGGTTTAGTGCACTCAGTATGTTGGTGGTAGTGAGATAGAAAAATGGTCCATGCAGCCTGAAGCAGAACTGTTTGTTTTATTTGCCACCTTTGTGCAAACAGGTTCACTCGTTCACTGTTGTAGACACAAATTGTTCTATCTAGGTGATTAAAAAGGCCGTGAGGTGAATTTGAGATAATGGTTCTTGAAATTGGATTGTTATTTGAGGGGTTTCCGTACCGATTTAGCACTGACCTCCACTATAACATCGTCAGTTCAGGATCAATACTGATGAGAACCAGAGATATTGTCCTTTCTATTCCAAACATTCTTCTTCCTTGACCACCAACGGTTCGGTCGGAGATGAAGGTGTGTTATGCTAGTCGCGGCTCATGTAACCTCATGGTGCTAGCCTCAAGCAGAGATGTGGAGCAGACTACAGAGCTCTGGTAAGCTCACTACGTTTTAACACCACACGCCCAGATGTATCAGATTTCGTTCAGCTCTCTCTGGAGCAAAAGAAAGCTTGACACAACTTTTTCCACATATACTCCCCAAGACCCGTAAACATACATTGAAGTGTTAAATCAAAGGAGTTCTCCTTTAATATTGGCTGCATTAGGAAATGATTTGGTTTGACAGTGATTGTGAATTTGATTGCATTTACAATTGTTTTCATATTAATGGAAAATATTTGTCGTGAAAATATGCCCTGCAGCAACCACATGGGACCAATCACTGCAATTAAAAATTCCATTATGGGGGAAAGAAAATTAATTGCTGGAATCTAATTGGAATTGAATTAATGACACATTTTTAGTACAGCAGTTCAAAAGAAGCTTTGAAAAAAGCATTATTTAAAAATACAATTGTTTTTTTTTATAATTAATGCACACAGGTAGAAACAGATCAATCAGTCCCCACTTCTCTATCAACATTTGGCACAATTAAGACTTTCAGTGTTGGTTATTAATTGGACATATTTGTTTGTGTTATTTGTATACTAAGATGCATTGTGTTTGTAAAACATTGTGCAATTGTTTGTTTATCTCAATTGGTAAGCCTTCCCAAAGGCTAATAGAGACAATTTGGTGACATTTTCCTTTTCAAATGTCAGACCGTCTCTCAGTGGATCAGAGAAACCACAGCGACATGTTTCTCCTGCTCTGTTGTCATCCTGAGATGTGGCATCTGGAACATTGCCCTGCGCTCATTCAGCCCATCTGTCTCCCTGAGCCTCCTCTTTACTCCTTCAGTCCTCTCACCTCAAGTTTTTACCCAACCCCGGTTCAGCTCCTCTTCTTTCCTTTCCTCTCCTCAAATTCTCCCCCTGTCTGCTTTCCCTTTCTTCCTCTGCTTCTATCGTCTTCCTCTGGTTGTCTGGGACTCTTTCAGTGCCTTACATCGCTGTCTTCTGTCTGACAGCCTCAGAAAGGAAACACAAGAGAGGGTAGAAGATGGAGGCAGAGAGATAAAATAGACAAAAAGCCAAGTGAAGTCGTACTTTCAGCCTCGCTGCTTTTTCACCCGACTCCTCCTCACTTTGCTGTCCTCTCTTTTGCTTAATGTTTGAAGGAGCTTTTATTCCACAAATTCTCTGCACTCTCATGAATAACACATGAGCATCAGCGGCAAACTCTCTCCCTTTTGCTTTATCCCCACCCCATTTTACTCTCTCACACACACACACACACACACACACACACACACACACACACACACAC
>NW_022281181.1:0-2943 GCF_004355925.1 Anarrhichthys ocellatus | reverse complement strand
CACACACACACACACACACACACACACACACACACACACACACACACACACACACACAAGACAGATATGCGCTTTCACACACACACACACACACACACAAAGACAGATACGCGCTTTCACACACACTTCACTCACAGATGGCCTGGTCCAGGTCATTTCCTTTGTGGATGGAGGATAACTAGATTTACCAGTCTGTTATGTTCTGTTGTTGTGACAGATCTGTTTATGGACAGAAAAAGGCAAAAACACAACCAGCTAATAAACTCCATGGTGTGTGTGTGTGTGTGTGTGTGTGTAGATCCTCAAGGGCTTTTACATCTGCAGCAGCAGAACCCCGACTGATGATCACACTGCCATATACAGTTCAGTAATAGTGGTAGTAGTAAATAGCATATCAACCACCCCGTGACAGTATAATGTTTAGTTAATGTGTATAGCAGATTATTCCATTATGGCCCTCTGTGTGTTGCTGAAAAGACATAATAGTGTTATTTCTCATTTCTGTCACTGTGGTTACCATTTTTCCTGCTTTATGTTGCACACAGTCATCCGTGCATTCGACGGAAAAAGCTATTTCCCCATCAAGTTCCAGTGTAACTGCTTGCGCGGTTTAATACTCAGATATATCATTTTGCCGAAAACGTTTCAGCCTCTGAATAGTAAATCCTCTACATGCCTTTGGAGATGAATGAATAAAGTTCCTCAGCAGGAGGCTTGTATCCATAAAACACTTTTTGAAGCTAGAAGAGAGCTATTTGGCGGCGGCGGTTGTTCACTCTTTTGTCATTTTCTGTGAACAGAAGTGTTATTTAGACTAGAAAGTGGGATTTTGAGTCATTTAAGCATCTGACGACTACATGGCAGTGTTTCTCTCCAGCTTTTTTACGGTACACACATACTCACCTGTCAGGGCATTAAAACTTGGGAGGAGAAAGTAACATCTGGCTAAAGCAGACTTTATGTTTAGATTAAGCCTTTTACAGGTGTGTGTTTATATATATGTGTGTGTGTGGTTGATCAAGGTCTGCCTGTGGAAGTAAGTGTTGCACGGAAATAACCAAGTTTGCCAATTAACTGAGCGTGAAGTCATCAGCCTACACAGCCCCGGTGCAATTTTAATACCCCCACGCTAAATAAACACACACGGGTGCACGCACACACATACACACACATACGCGTCTCCAAACTAAACAAACCATTAAAGTTAACTATCCTTCCCCAGGGTGTCGTCTGTCGGGAGGTGCTGAAACATAACATATTTCATGTTGTTGACTTAAGCTGTCAGTCAGCTGCCAGCTTTACTGTAAGCTGCACCGCTCCAGTCTGAGATCATGGATCAACCGACAGGCAGAGAGACACAAAGACAGACAGGCCTGCTCTGCTGGATATTTTTCTCTTTTATCCATCAAACAGGGAAGGTGTCATGCTGCGAGAAGCTAATTTAGACATCATAACGTGACCGTTTAAAGTCAGTTTAGCTGTAATTAGAGGGGTGGACACCTAGTTATCACAGCTCCGCTTCCTTTGTTATTTGCATGACATGGCTCGATGGATGCTCAAAAAATGAGCTGCCCCATTCATGGATGGCGCTTGTGTTGGTGGATATGCTGTGTACCAGGTGGAGACGGGACTAGTTGAATTCAGATTGATTACTATTTGTCCTCTGAGCACCTGCTTAAACACGTACCCACTCATATGTAGCGGTGGATGAATTCCCAGTCCTATGTTTGAGCTGCATTAGAAATGCATACGTAGTGTTTAGAGTGGCACAGAGCTCCTTTCATATGGAGATGCGCCTGACGAACCCAGGCTTCAACCTGCCACCTCCTATCTGGAGCAGCATTACACCCACAGCCCCCCGACTTCAATATATCTCTTATCCTTCTCCTTCCTCTGTGTCCGCTCCTTTTGTTATAACAACTCTTTACAATGTGCACTGCAGAGCAACTTCTATTAATAGTGATGACAGTGATGCTGTCCCATGTTGTTTGCCTTTGTTGGTAGCCTAGATACTAAATTAATGATTCTAAATGCAGGGACTGTGAATTGGGCCATGTGCGAAAGGACTGAAATGTAAATGCATGGCACAGAGAAAATGAGAAGAAAAGAACTCCCAGATAGCAGGGCGACTGCTTGTCTACCAGGAGATAAATATGATGGAGATGAATGTCAGTCAGGCTCATTGTTTGGCTGCCATGGTGTAGCCGACTCATCATGTATGTCAGCGTGTGTGCTAATTATATGCACGCTCCAGCCTGATTGTCAGTCTGATGTGTGCTCACCTTTGTCTGAGGGAGGAGAGGGGAGGAAGGAGGGGAGAGGAGGAGAGCAGTGGGAGAGACAAAGATTTGGAAGAAGTTTAAGAGGAAGCAGGAGGCCCTGATCAAGCTTTTGTAAGAAATGTGTGTGTGTGTGTGTGTGTGTGTGTGTGTCAGACAGAACGAGGGGAAGAAGCCTTGCCATGACAATATATCCGTTGCTTAGCAGGTGCAGCCTGACCTGCCACACTCTTCCCCCCACCTGCATCTCTCTCTTTCCTATTCCATCTCTCCCCTCTGCCAAACAAAGGCAAGGAAGTCTGTTTCTGCTGAAGTCAGTCTGAACAAAGACACGGGATGAAACGCTCCCCCTTTGTAACATTGCCTTTTATGTGCACACCACTTCAAAACACATTTCGTTGTTTTACTTCTGTGGCACCACCATCACTGACTATCAATTTTGCTGCCATATCTATTTATTTATATATATTCGTATGTAGTTCACTGTTGCAGTCTAACGTTCTACGTTTTATTGTATAACTGAGCCAGATTGTTTCAGCAATGCAACGGTTGTGCTGGCTGTGCCTTTACTTGACATGTCCACCATCTAAAACAGCAACACCTAAACGGAACATATAGTCAGCTGATACATATATTTGCCCTCCCAACTTCCACCCCTCCCCCC
>NW_022281180.1:8936-12635 GCF_004355925.1 Anarrhichthys ocellatus | reverse complement strand
AGGAGAGGAAGAGGAGGACAAAGAGGAAAGGAGGAGAGGAAGAGGAGAGGAGGAGGACAAAGAGGAGAGGAGGAGGAGATCAAAGCCCCTTCAGAGCGGTGAGGGGTTCGTTGCTCAGAGGCACATCAGCAGTGATGAAGAAGATCTGTTGTTTCAAATGATAAACAAAATGTCTGGTGTTAGCGGTTAGCCTGCTAGCTACCAACAAGCCCGGTAAAGAGTCACTACAACTCAAAGCTGGTTCTGGTTCTGGTTCAACTAGTGAACCATGTAAGAACACAGACTAGAGAGTCAAGTCATTACATCAGTGTATACGACCCCGGCTAGGCTAACGGCAACCAACAACAACAACAACAACAACAACAACAACAACAACAACAACAACATCGGACTATTTCGTGCCTTTAACACTGTGATGCTCCACTGGTTTGACTGAACGTCGGGTTTTAAAGGATCCGTGTGCAGCATTGAGCAGCATCACGGTTTGGTTCATTAATGAAGCAGATTCATGGAGCTCCGTCCTGTTTCTTTTTCTCTCAGAATAACATCCAAAAAACATCAAAAGAAGTGTGAGAACATCGTCAGCTTTGGGTTTCATACATCCTTCAGTTTCATTTGAGCTTCTAACTTGTGTGTTTTTGCTCAGAAGGTTCATTAAAGTCGGCCTCAGGTTACGGGCTTTGTTGTAGTATTCAGATATAATCAGTCTGTGTGTTTGTGTTGAGAAGACGTTTTCTTTGGACGAACACTCTGAGTTCTGGTTCTTTTGGATGTTTCATCAAAAGTTCTGGTTCTTCCAAGAAACATTTTGCTTCTCAATAAAGCATTTTTTCGTGTAAAATCAAACAAACTGCCTCCTTCTCTTTCTACACACTGTCATATTTTCCAGAGTGTCGATGATAGTTTGTGATCCAGATCAGCTCAGCTCAGGTTCAGGACTGAACGATGGGAATGTACGACGTGCTTTTCAACACATTCAAAAGGAAAACAACGTTTCTGTGGCAGAAACACAGGCAATACGGTAAACTACAGCATCGACCTACTTAACACCGTTATAAGATATCAAAGAAACACAAACGTACTGTTTCAAATGAAATAGCTCATCTCTAAACACAAGGCAGAGGGTCACAGAGCGTCACATAGACAGGACAAGAAGTCAGGAAGTAAATGTGATAAAAAGTCCTGAAGAGACGTCATGTCAACATCAGGACAGCGTTTGTCTTTATTAGCAAGACATTAAACGACTATCACCACATCCAATCGGTTGGCTGGGGGTCTTTAGCCTCCTCGATTGCTTTAAGGTGCAACTCAAGTCAAAGACATTTAAAACTAGTTACTAATTCTAACACAGAAACAGTGTTAATGAAAACTATGACTGTGTTCCATCACTAAGACGAGACAAAGACGAGAGGAGGACGAGATGAGGACAAAGAGAAGACGAGAGGATAACGGAGAGAAGACGAGACGATGACGAGACGACGAGACAATGACGAAGAGAAGACGAGACAAAGACGAGACAAAGACAAAGAGAAGACGAGACGATGACGAGATACCACCGTAACTGTGACTGCGAATAAAAAACATTGTTGAGGAAAAAAGACCTGAAGTTTAGTTTAGTAAAACAGAACCACAGCAGCACACGGTGAGCTCAGCGACGAGTTAAAGTTCAGAGCAGACTTTTAGTCAACTAGAGAACAGGACGAGGGGACTAAATATGATTTTTGACATTTGACACAAGAAGAATAAATGAAAACTAAAGCTAATGTTAGCTTCGTGTTAGCTTCTATTTCTAGCGTGATTACCTGAACCTGATGCTTTCTGATTCCTTCTTCAATCGTTCTTAAGAATAATAATAATAATTTAACAAAGGCAACGGTGAATCAAATGTGTACATGTGTGCAATGCCTCGGTTGGTTTTACTGTGAAACTCCTCCTGCTGATAACAGCATTATGAGATGTGGCTACATTCAGATCTCCAGACAACAATAACCGACCTACAGGATGAAGAACACAGAGACACGAGGTGTTTGTAGATGGTCATGTGTTCACCGGTTAGAGGGTTCAGTTTGGTCAGTTCAAGTTCCCTCCGATCTGCTGTAACTCTCAGCGTCCTCCTCCTGACACCGTCCGTCGCTACACGTTTCCATATTCGCTGTGCGAGGTTCTCAGACTTCGTAGCGTACCTGGGTTTTATCAAATCTACCTCTCGCACTTTCCCAGATGTGCCAGAGCCGCTGAGGGTTTGCAGCTGATTGTTTCCTTACATTAGCCTCCCTCGGCTCCGTCACATCCTCCACCCACTCTGATTGCCGTCAACAAAGAGCCCTGGCTTATTGCTTTTCCACGCGGTCACTCGGAGGTCACAGCCGAGTCCTGGACGTCTGGACCGACCCCGCTCCTGGTTTACTGGTGATCTGGGCCGGTTCAGGGCTGATACGGTCTGATGAATGTTCTTCACCGTCCTCGTGGATCCGATGAACACCAGACGTGTTGTCAGGTCTTTCACTAAGACGAGTGACGGGTTCTCAAAGTTCCTTAAGGACCAGTATTTCACTCACTAATGGATCCTTAAGGACATATATACATACATATATATATAAACATGAGACCACTACTGTCATGTTTCAGAGGCACTTTGAGGGCAGAAGTATAACCAGAACACTTTGAGGGAGCACACATGGAGCTGACCAGCCACTGGTTCAACTGGTCTGCTCCCAGTCTGAACATGTGTAAGTAAAAGCAGGCAGAGCTCTGCAGGTCTCCCTGGATGAATAAAAGGTTTAACGAGCAGCTGTGATCCCAGCGTGACCTCTGACCAGGTCACTCTGAACAACACACACACACACTGAACCCTGCATGATTAATAATCCTGCTTCACTTCAACAACGTCATCCTCAGGAGGAAGAACGAGAATCACGGACGGACAAACGAGTGAAGAGCAAATCAAACAAGTTGATCGGCTGATGAAATAAAAACAACTTGTTTTCATCTGAACTGGAGGAAAATATGAGGAGACTTGAAGGTGTTTCCAGGATCTGTGCTCCAGATTAAAACATCTGTAAAGAACCAGTTTTTATGTGTAATTTGAAGTTTCACTTCCTCTTCAGCTGGTTCCTGTTGATGCACTAAATAGATTAAAGAGGTACTGAACATTTTGGTCACATGTCTGATCAGCTGTTCCTCAGTTCAGCCTTCAAACCAGCTGATTGAAAGGCTAAAGTCTAATTTACATTTCTGTCGTGACGTGGAAACACAACATGGCTCTACATGTGTCACTACTTTGGTTCACAGTGAACCCTCTCAGCACTTAATTTAAAGAAGCGTGTCTTCATTCTGCCCTCAGGATCCTTCTTAAATACTTTTAGAACATTAAACGATCCTTCTGAGCATGTTCTATAAACATGCTCATGTTTATAACTTCAGTGATGCGTCGATGTTTCCCTGCAGATTCACATGTCACCTGCTCATCATTATCTCCATTCCATGTTTCTACTTCAGTGTTAACTTTGATATTTCCTCTGATCCAGGAACAGTTACTGTGACTTTATGTTAAAGTCTAAAACTTGTCTTCAGGAATCGACTCGAGTTATGAGCCATGTTGTTGTTTATTGGCACCCAGTGAACAGGAAGTGAGCATATCTGGACTGAGGAGCAGTGACGTAGAGACGCCGTATACGTCTCTGGTAGAGACCTGTCAAT
>NW_022281180.1:0-8536 GCF_004355925.1 Anarrhichthys ocellatus | reverse complement strand
AGACTTCTATACAACCAGAGGAGTCGCCCCCTGGTGGACACTAGAGCGAATGCAGCTTTAACACATGAAGCTTTGACTTCACTTTACAGAATCAGAGGTTAAGATGAAATGAATGTTGCTCCGTTGGATCACGTGCCGTTTCTTTAACTAACGATGTGACTTCTGACGGTAATTAGTAGAACCAGATCTTATTTAGGGGATTCATAACAAAATGGCTACATGCAGCACTTTACAGTTTACATTTTTTGGAATTTTTGAATTCATTCGTTTTGACTATTTAGTGCAGGTCCAATACATAAAAAAACATTTGAATTCTAGGTCGTGATGCAACAAAATAGCAAAAACACCTTGAATGTCTCGAGGAGAAACTGTCCACAGATGTCGGACAACATGTCGTACAAACCGGTTCTGTTAACAGATTTATGCACCTGTACGGCCTGCGTTTGTAGTGAAGGGGTTAAAACATGGCTCCTTTACTGGGAGATAAACTGGAGGCTTGAACACGTCCGTTCTACAAGAAGCCACTCCAGCGACGGACACCAATCACCGAGCTACGAGCACCGAGCCCCCAAAAGAGACGGATGACGGGCGGAGGTCATCGAGTTCCTGTCTTCATCTTCCAAATGCATTGTAAAAACCATCTGACCTCTGAGATCAGTCACAGGGAACCTGAGACTCCTGACCTCAGGAATGATGACAGACAGATGTGTCAGAAAGACTGTGAACAGTAGCAGCTTACAGGAGAGATCAGACCTGAAACTGTCTCTTAAAGATGTCTTCTGTCATTAACGTTGATACATAACATCACTGATGTGGACATATAGTGCAGTGTGTCTATGTTTGCTTATATAAAGGGGAAGTTTACTAATAACATCTAAAAGCTCAGCATGACAATAAGTACTGGTCTTTATCATTTGACCGACGTACTCTTTCTTCACAGACGTGTTTCTGACGTTCAGGAAGTCTGTTTGTTCACTTCAGCTTCATTTATGGAAACAAACATTCCATATTTGTGTTTCTGGGACATTGTGCTGAAAACCACTTGACATTTAAAGTGACATAAAGTTAGTGGTTCACTTTGTTGAAATAAACAATAGTCACATGGGTAAGAATAACTCCACGAAGTCATCTCTACTGTAACTCGCTCCATAACATCACTGAGATGAAATAAAAGAGTCTTTCCTAGACACACACCGATGTACAGGAGGGGCTTCATAGACAGTTAGGAAGAGGAATACATCCGTCATTGTGTTCAGCAGATGATAAGAGCTATTAGTCACAGGAGACGGCAGCGGGCTGGAACAGATCCTCCTCTAATTGAGTTTCAAGAGTCTTCACGGACAGAAAAAGACAAATGTGCTCAGGCCATCATTCCTTCAGCAGACACAGAGGTAGTGATCACCGGAGGAAACAAAACCGCTGGAATTACAGGGATTCAAGGGTTCTCATAAAAACACAGAGAGACAAACCAACAGGGATTCCCGTCAGAAAAACCTCCGTCAGTCATTTCTGGAACAATCTCAGATTGTGTGGAGCTCCACGATGGAGCCGTGGTCACGACGCAGAGCTCAGGCTGGTGGAAGTATGATATGACACGTCTCCGGCAAAAGACTTTTATACCTTAAGAAATGCTTTTGTCAAATATGTTTTGTGGGAAAGGTAATTGCTTTTGTTGGTCCAAGAACACCTGACAGTTGGCATCCATGTTTGTTTAGGAAGAAGAACACGTGACAGTTGGCGTCCATGTTTGTATAGGAACAAGAACACGTGACAGTTGGCGTCCATGTTTGTTTCAGTACAAGAACACGTGACAGTTGGCGTCCATGTTTGTTTAGGAACAAGAACACGTGACAGTCGGCGTCCATGTTTGTTTTGGTCCAAGGACACGTAACAGTTGGCGTCCATGTTTGTTTTGGTCCAAGAAACACGTGACAGTTGGCGTCCATGTTTGTTTTGGTCCAAGGACACGTGACAGTTGGCATCCATGTTTGTTTTGGTCCAAGGACACGTGACAGTTGGCGTCCATGTTTGTTTTGGTACAAGAACACGTGACAGTCGGCGTCCATGTTTGTTTCAGTACAAGAACACGTGACAGTTGGCGTCCATGTTTGTTTCGGTCCAAGAACACGTGACAGTTGGCGTCCATGTTTGTTTCGGTCCAAGAACACGTGACAGTTGGCATCCATGTTTGTTTAAGAACAAGAACACGTGACAGTTGGCGTCCATGTTTGTTTCGGAACAAGGACACGTGACAGTTGGCTTTGTCTACCTCCAGAGCTCCAGTGGTTCTGTGTGTTGTTTTGTGTATTTACTCAGTCGCCAGGTTTATTCTACTTCCTAAATGTCAAAGAACAAAATAAATCTGTGCAAGTTGGTGGAAACTATCTTTGTCTCAGTTATCGTTAGGTTCAGACTACTAAAGACTTTAAGGTTAGAAAAAGACACCAACATTTAACCAAGAACTCTGTTGTACTATGTTAGTCACCCTCAGGTTCTCAGGAGTGGTTGTTGTAGAAGAACTGTGTGAATGTTTTGTAGATATATACTGTATATTCAGTATGAACACTAAGCATCAGGTTGGACTCGTTCAGAACTAGTTTGCGCTCTGTGATGGTCAAAGAAGCATACTGACCATTTACGATGAGTAAATATGAAAACATAATCTGAGCAACATCACAATATCTACAATTTGTAAATGCAAATTAGGGGGCAGTTTTTAGGAGACAGTTGCCTACATATGTCTCATTGTCCACTCGACTCCCTCTGTGATCAATTTCATTTTGATCTTCAACATACAGGAAGATACTTTTTGGCAAAACAATATTGTGTCATCTTTGACATTGTCCATAAAAGATTGTTGCACTGTGGAAAATTTCAACAAACATGTTTCATTCAGCCAATTCACATGGAATGGATTATTATGTGAATGTTGAGAATGTAGAACATTAATATTTTGCTTGGACCACATCACTCCCCACAACAAGCACCATAAACTATGGCAAACTAAAATGTTTAAGTTCATATGATTTAGTAAACTGAGAGAAGGGGATAACATTTATTGGGTTGAAAAACGTTCCTCCATGACGGTGTACTGGGATCGTAAAATGAGCTTCACAATCAATCAAATGTCACTTCACTTCCAACAAACTTGTCACTGAACAATTTGACCCTAGATTTATTTTTATAAATGAGTATACATCACTTTGAAGTTCTAAATGCATAAATATTCTTCAGTGTTCTTCCTCATAGCTTCACATTTTACTTTCTAGGAAGCCGTCATTTATTCTTGGGTCTGTGATTTCTATCTGTACGTGATGGAGCTTCCTCCCAGGACCAGTTTGTTTGTACAGCCGGACGTTATGACGGATCCAATGAAAAAGGCCCTCAGCGTTTTACCTCCACGTGTGCTCGCTCATCACTTTAAAAAAAAAAATGTTTTCTATCATCCAAACTCCTCTGACAGTAGAGTTATAGGAAGCTCTCCCTGCTGACTCAGCACTCCCTCTGATAACGCAGTAATTCACCGGTTGACAGACCAAGATGATTTATCTGGTGAAGAAATGTGTTTGGGAGCAGATGAGGAGACTGAGTGGTCTTCTAAACCATCAGTGTCTGCTAGTGGAGCTCCATGACCTCCTAAAACACTCCTCAGTCTTTCCTCTGAGCTGATCAGGAAGGATTTGTTATCAATGTGATACGACGTCACTTAGAGATATAAATATGAGCCAGATAAAGGGAAAACAAACCGGTGAACTCTTGGAGAAAATGAACCGGACTTGAACCGGAGAACTTTTGGCTCAAGGACGGCACCTTAACCCCTTGGACACACCCTCAAACATCAGAGCCTCTTCCACCAAATCTAACAGTAAAAACATTTGCTTTGTGTGATCAGTAACGTGATGATTTCTTTACATAACACTTGCTAATGAGAGAACTACTTGCGGTGACTGATGACCAATCTAACGTCATTAGGCCTCGGTCGGACCGAAGGGTGCACCAATCAGGTGATGCTCATCCACATCTGAACATGCAACTCTGCCCTTCAACTGACCATTCAGAAGACACTGAAGATGTTTCATTATTGTATATTATACAATACTGAGTCCATGAATGTTTGTACCGGAGGTCAAAGTTATCTGCTTTACTTTGAACTATAAAAACATGTGAATGTGTTTTTTGTCTTCAATGGTGGAAACTTTTGGAGTGAGTCAACACCACACCTCCACATTCATTCATCCAGCCCCCCCACTCACACAGACCGGCAATATATTTCCCCGAGCTGCGTTTAGCTGTCAGCTCGTGGCTTATCTGGTTATCTGGGAACAGTCGGGGGGATTAGGGTCTACATGACCTGGAAGAAGCTTCAAGTCTGTCAACACGACTTTAAATCCAGCAGACATTATTCAATACCTATGGAGGGAGAATGTCAAAGTGTCAAGAAAGTTTCCTTCTTCAGGAAGTTTGATCCAAAGTGTCCTCATGGACATAGGTATTGTACTGTGCACCCCCCCCCCATGTGATTGTTAAACATTTAAAGGCTCTAGTACGAAGCCTCCACTGTGACTCTGAGCGATCACATCCTGACATTTACTGAGGAAGGTTTAGAATTCCACGCTTTTTTTTGCGACGTCTACATGTGGACAGTCGTGGCATGATGTAGACGTGACTGTTATGTTATCAAGCAGATCAGACAGATTCTCCTCCCCTCCCCATACCTGTCCATCCACTCAGTATAGATTTATAGGGATTATTTCCTTGAAAGTCTCAGAATGTGGACCTCTGGGGGAAACTAGATCACTTCTCGTAGAACCTTTCCACGGTCTGATCCATCCGGGTGGACTGCCACGCTTGGTAAATATGGACCGATGCATATTGCTGCATTTAATCTCTCTATTACCTCGGTGTGTACAACTCGGAGAAGAGTTTGGATCTCTGGCGATAATAAAGGATGGATCCCAGTGACCTGAGAGGAAGATATCTACGTCTTCCTTCACACCTTTGATCCCTCCACCTGACCCGAATGGAGGGGCTGCTTCTCAGAAATGTGACTGGAGGCTGAGAGGGTGAGGTCCTCATGATCCAAGAGTGGGAGTCAGCTGAAGACCGCCGTCTTCGGCTGCAGCTGTTTTATGGTGTTTCTGCTTTATTTGACAGTTTCCAGACAGTAATAAAGGTTATTTGTAGAGCTGGAGTCCAAACATAGATAGAAATTGCTCTATAGATGACTATATTTCAAAAGAGAGAGATTGTAGGAAGTAAAATCTTTGAGGTTTTTGTGGCTCAGTAAATGCACCACAAGATACAGGGTTCAATTCCTTGGAGCAAGGCACCGAGACGGCCACGTTGAGAATGTAAAATTCCTTGAGCAAGACATCGACAGTCGGAGGAGGTGATTTAGTCCACCTGAGGCAAGAGCAAGGCACTACCACTGCCATGGTTTGAGGTTCAATTCTCTGGAGCAAGTCAGTGAGATGTGAGCATGAGTAACTAGCAAAGCAGGGGTTGGGAGTTCAATTCCTTGAGTCCCAGTTTATCCCTCCAAGAGCAAGGCGCTAACATTGCAAGAGTTGGGTTTGCTTCCTGTTGGAAAGGGTTCAATTCCCAGATTCCCTGTGTATTTGAAGTTCTGCTGAGGAAAGAGCAAGGCACTAGCACTGCCAGAGGTGGGTGGTTTGAGTCTGATTTATCTGATCCTACATGTTATGTATCCACTTCAGAGGCTGTTTAGCTTCCAGCTGGGATAAATTAAGCGCACCTCCAGTAGTCAGAATATTGAAACCATATTGAGCTGGATATTTTCTGCAGGACCTGGCCGCTGCCCAGAGGACATGACAGATACATGGACCGGCTCGGAGTCGTAAAAACAAGGTTGGTTACTGCCGAAACAGAAAGAGAGCAACAAGAGGGCCGAGAAACAGGAAATAGGGAAAAGGTAAAGATGAGAACTTGAAGACGTGAAAAAGAGAGACTATAAATAAGAGACGAGAGCAGCGACAAAGTGGAATAAAAGACAACCACAAAGGGAATAACTGAAGAAATATGAGGCAAGAGAAACGTAGTGAAGAGAAGACACATGGAGAGAAAACTACTGTTTGTGCATCGACAGTGGGCCTCATGTTCTACTACACCTTTCTTTGTTTGGACGATCGGCACGAGTCAGATTCATGAATCTCTCTTTACTGCGTTCATCTAAAATGAGCTGGATAAAAGATATCTTTCAGCCTCAGATTCTGGGCGAGCTTCATCCACTAACATGTTCACCAGAAAATACTTCAAACTGATGGTCAGAAAATAAACCATGGTTTCCTTCTACATGAGAGTCCTGAGCTTAAAATCAGGAAAGATAAAAAAAATATAAAGCAGGAAATATACTGAAGAAGAAGAAGAAGAAGAAGAAGAAGAAGAAGAAGAAGGAAGAGAATAAGGAGGAGAAGAAGAAGGAGAAGAAGGAGAAGAAGAAGGAGAAGGAAGAGAATAAGGAGGAGAAGAAGAAGGAGAAGGAGAAGGAAGAGAATAAGGAGGAGAAGAAGAAGAAGGAGAAGAAGGAGAATAAGGAGAAGGAGAAGGAGAAGAAGAAGAAGGAGAAGGAGAAGAAGAAGAAGAAGAAGAAGAAGACAGTCGCAGAGAAACACAGAAACAGATGAGGGAGGGAGTTCTTGGCGTTTTTTCTAAATGACTTCCAGATCCCGGTCTTTGGACCGGTGCCATCATGATTAGCAGCAGCTTCTCAGCAGAGAAGCTGTGTGGAGGGTTAGGGTTAAAGAAGAAAGAAACCCTTTTTATTGTCATATACATATACACATACACGAAATTTGACCTCTGCATTTGACCCATCCCTGTACATAGGGAGCAGTGGGCTGCCAATGACAGGCGCCCGGGGAGCCGGGGGTTCAGTGTCTTGCTCAGGGACACTACGACACGTGGCACATCCCAGTCGAGGATTGAACCGTTGACCCTGCGGTTGCCAGACAACCCTCTTAAGCCAGTGAGCCACGGTCGCCCCCAGGTTAACCTGCAGCTCCACACCGTCACAAAGCAGACAGAACGGCAGGAACGGGACACGCTGCTGCTTTTACATTTACTCTCTGTTGAGCATCATCAGCTTCTGGATGTCCGTCCTTTAAAGCAGACACTGAGTTCAGTTCACTCATATCTAAAGAACCAGCTAATGTTTGGGACGGCCTTTTTATTCTTTCACACAATAAATAGTGTACTTAAACCTGTGTGGAACCGAGAACACGTCGCAGGAAGAAGAGATACTGTTGATGTGAGTTAAAGTGAGAGCTTCGCTTTAAGAACAACGCTAACAGACAGAAAGCTGAAACGTGTCTAATCTGTTGATCTGTGCATCGTTACAGATTGATGTTCTGACTTAGTGAATCTAAACGATCTAACAACGTGTTTACTAAAGTTACCTTCCGTCTAATGGAGAGCGAGTAAAAGAGGCTTAAAGTGTCAGAAGGGAAATGTAGAACGTGTAAAAGCACCGACAGCCCGAGCTGAAGGAGGCCTGTCTGAACCTTTAAACACAGAAATAAACACCGAGATAAAACCATGTTGGGAAAATAAACCCAATGATGTTGACTTCTATGAGATACGATGTGGTTCCACGTGTTTCCTGCCTGCAGAACGCAGCATGCTCAGTGTAAACACAAGAGAACGATGTTGAATCTCAGTTTCTGCTCCGAGAGGAGATTTCTTTGTTCTAATTGCGGCCGTCATGTGGGAAACATCTACTGCCAGAGAGATGCAGGCAATTATGGGAGCAGAATAAATAGAGAGAGGAGCTGCTGTCAGCGCTCTGCATCAGGCCAGCTGCCCTGGAGCAAGGCATCGGTCCTGGAGCTGAGCCCAGCAGCAGGGAGGAGCTGATTACAGACCATCAGAGATCAGTAGAGCCGGCAGGGCTTCACAGACACTGGAGGAGGTTGTGAGCAGCATGTTGTGTGTATGAATAAAGGTCTCCAAGTCCCACACTTAGACCTGATCCAGAACCACCCGAGGTGAACCTACCTGGACCCACACAGACCCTGAGAGTCCTCCAATCAACAAGCTGCTGTCAGCTGGAGACAAACGTCATCAACAAAACCAGTTCCACTCTACGAGCATCGATCTACGCACCGTGTGGTCCACACACACACACACACACACACACACACACACACGATACTGAGCATGCTAAGATGGTCTCAGATCCACTGACTTACCATATGGACCCACACGATACTGAGCATGCTAAGATGGTCTCAGATCCACTGACTTAACATATGGAGACCCGGGGGAGGAAGACGAGGCCCTCAGTCCAATCTGGTTCAGGAGAAACCAGAATCACAGACGATCAGGAGGCAACCGCTCCTCTGTTGGTTCCAGATGTGTGGAAGCATCTGTATCACCAGTCAGCACTCACAGGTGTGTGTGTGTGTGTGTGTGTGTCCTAACTCAGTTGAAAACAAGTTGGTGCAGCAGGATTAAAGAGGCAGATGGGCTGGACACACACACACACACACACACACACACACACACACACACACACACA
>NW_022281179.1:8940-12647 GCF_004355925.1 Anarrhichthys ocellatus | reverse complement strand
AGGAGAGGAAGAGGAGGACAAAGAGGAAAGGAGGAGAGGAAGAGGAGAGGAGGAGAGGAGGAGGACAAAGAGGAGAGGAGGAGGAGATCAAAGCCCCTTCAGAGCGGTGAGGGGTTCGTTGCTCAGAGGCACATCAGCAGTGATGAAGAAGATCTGTTGTTTCAAATGATAAACAAAATGTCTGGTGTTAGCGGTTAGCCTGCTAGCTACCAACAAGCCCGGTAAAGAGTCACTACAACTCAAAGCTGGTTCTGGTTCTGGTTCAACTAGTGAACCATGTAAGAACACAGACTAGAGAGTCAAGTCATTACATCAGTGTATACGACCCCGGCTAGGCTAACGGCAACCAACAACAACAACAACAACAACAACAACAACAACAACAACAACAACATCGGACTATTTCGTGCCTTTAACACTGTGATGCTCCACTGGTTTGACTGAACGTCGGGTTTTAAAGGATCCGTGTGCAGCATTGAGCAGCATCACGGTTTGGTTCATTAATGAAGCAGATTCATGGAGCTCCGTCCTGTTTCTTTTTCTCTCAGAATAACATCCAAAAAACATCAAAAGAAGTGTGAGAACATCGTCAGCTTTGGGTTTCATACATCCTTCAGTTTCATTTGAGCTTCTAACTTGTGTGTTTTTGCTCAGAAGGTTCATTAAAGTCGGCCTCAGGTTACGGGCTTTGTTGTAGTATTCAGATATAATCAGTCTGTGTGTTTGTGTTGAGAAGACGTTTTCTTTGGACGAACACTCTGAGTTCTGGTTCTTTTGGATGTTTCATCAAAAGTTCTGGTTCTTCCAAGAAACATTTTGCTTCTCAATAAAGCATTTTTTCGTGTAAAATCAAACAAACTGCCTCCTTCTCTTTCTACACACTGTCATATTTTCCAGAGTGTCGATGATAGTTTGTGATCCAGATCAGCTCAGCTCAGGTTCAGGACTGAACGATGGGAATGTACGACGTGCTTTTCAACACATTCAAAAGGAAAACAACGTTTCTGTGGCAGAAACACAGGCAATACGGTAAACTACAGCATCGACCTACTTAACACCGTTATAAGATATCAAAGAAACACAAACGTACTGTTTCAAATGAAATAGCTCATCTCTAAACACAAGGCAGAGGGTCACAGAGCGTCACATAGACAGGACAAGAAGTCAGGAAGTAAATGTGATAAAAAGTCCTGAAGAGACGTCATGTCAACATCAGGACAGCGTTTGTCTTTATTAGCAAGACATTAAACGACTATCACCACATCCAATCGGTTGGCTGGGGGTCTTTAGCCTCCTCGATTGCTTTAAGGTGCAACTCAAGTCAAAGACATTTAAAACTAGTTACTAATTCTAACACAGAAACAGTGTTAATGAAAACTATGACTGTGTTCCATCACTAAGACGAGACAAAGACGAGAGGAGGACGAGATGAGGACAAAGAGAAGACGAGAGGATAACGGAGAGAAGACGAGACGATGACGAGACGACGAGACAATGACGAAGAGAAGACGAGACAAAGACGAGACAAAGACAAAGAGAAGACGAGACGATGACGAGATACCACCGTAACTGTGACTGCGAATA
The DNA here is from genome assembly GCF_004355925.1 of Anarrhichthys ocellatus. Classification (NCBI taxonomy): domain Eukaryota; kingdom Metazoa; phylum Chordata; class Actinopteri; order Perciformes; family Anarhichadidae; genus Anarrhichthys; species Anarrhichthys ocellatus. Next base: position 11,063 of record NW_022281179.1, on the reverse strand, counting down.
AAAAACATTGTTGAGGAAAAAAGACCTGAAGTTTAGTTTAGTAAAACAGAACCACAGCAGCACACGGTGAGCTCAGCGACGAGTTAAAGTTCAGAGCAGACTTTTAGTCAACTAGAGAACAGGACGAGGGGACTAAATATGATTTTTGACATTTGACACAAGAAGAATAAATGAAAACTAAAGCTAATGTTAGCTTCGTGTTAGCTTCTATTTCTAGCGTGATTACCTGAACCTGATGCTTTCTGATTCCTTCTTCAATCGTTCTTAAGAATAATAATAATAATTTAACAAAGGCAACGGTGAATCAAATGTGTACATGTGTGCAATGCCTCGGTTGGTTTTACTGTGAAACTCCTCCTGCTGATAACAGCATTATGAGATGTGGCTACATTCAGATCTCCAGACAACAATAACCGACCTACAGGATGAAGAACACAGAGACACGAGGTGTTTGTAGATGGTCATGTGTTCACCGGTTAGAGGGTTCAGTTTGGTCAGTTCAAGTTCCCTCCGATCTGCTGTAACTCTCAGCGTCCTCCTCCTGACACCGTCCGTCGCTACACGTTTCCATATTCGCTGTGCGAGGTTCTCAGACTTCGTAGCGTACCTGGGTTTTATCAAATCTACCTCTCGCACTTTCCCAGATGTGCCAGAGCCGCTGAGGGTTTGCAGCTGATTGTTTCCTTACATTAGCCTCCCTCGGCTCCGTCACATCCTCCACCCACTCTGATTGCCGTCAACAAAGAGCCCTGGCTTATTGCTTTTCCACGCGGTCACTCGGAGGTCACAGCCGAGTCCTGGACGTCTGGACCGACCCCGCTCCTGGTTTACTGGTGATCTGGGCCGGTTCAGGGCTGATACGGTCTGATGAATGTTCTTCACCGTCCTCGTGGATCCGATGAACACCAGACGTGTTGTCAGGTCTTTCACTAAGACGAGTGACGGGTTCTCAAAGTTCCTTAAGGACCAGTATTTCACTCACTAATGGATCCTTAAGGACATATATACATACATATATATATAAACATGAGACCACTACTGTCATGTTTCAGAGGCACTTTGAGGGCAGAAGTATAACCAGAACACTTTGAGGGAGCACACATGGAGCTGACCAGCCACTGGTTCAACTGGTCTGCTCCCAGTCTGAACATGTGTAAGTAAAAGCAGGCAGAGCTCTGCAGGTCTCCCTGGATGAATAAAAGGTTTAACGAGCAGCTGTGATCCCAGCGTGACCTCTGACCAGGTCACTCTGAACAACACACACACACACTGAACCCTGCATGATTAATAATCCTGCTTCACTTCAACAACGTCATCCTCAGGAGGAAGAACGAGAATCACGGACGGACAAACGAGTGAAGAGCAAATCAAACAAGTTGATCGGCTGATGAAATAAAAACAACTTGTTTTCATCTGAACTGGAGGAAAATATGAGGAGACTTGAAGGTGTTTCCAGGATCTGTGCTCCAGATTAAAACATCTGTAAAGAACCAGTTTTTATGTGTAATTTGAAGTTTCACTTCCTCTTCAGCTGGTTCCTGTTGATGCACTAAATAGATTAAAGAGGTACTGAACATTTTGGTCACATGTCTGATCAGCTGTTCCTCAGTTCAGCCTTCAAACCAGCTGATTGAAAGGCTAAAGTCTAATTTACATTTCTGTCGTGACGTGGAAACACAACATGGCTCTACATGTGTCACTACTTTGGTTCACAGTGAACCCTCTCAGCACTTAATTTAAAGAAGCGTGTCTTCATTCTGCCCTCAGGATCCTTCTTAAATACTTTTAGAACATTAAACGATCCTTCTGAGCATGTTCTATAAACATGCTCATGTTTATAACTTCAGTGATGCGTCGATGTTTCCCTGCAGATTCACATGTCACCTGCTCATCATTATCTCCATTCCATGTTTCTACTTCAGTGTTAACTTTGATATTTCCTCTGATCCAGGAACAGTTACTGTGACTTTATGTTAAAGTCTAAAACTTGTCTTCAGGAATCGACTCGAGTTATGAGCCATGTTGTTGTTTATTGGCACCCAGTGAACAGGAAGTGAGCATATCTGGACTGAGGAGCAGTGACGTAGAGACGCCGTATACGTCTCTGGTAGAGACCTGTCAAT
>NW_022281179.1:0-8540 GCF_004355925.1 Anarrhichthys ocellatus | reverse complement strand
AGACTTCTATACAACCAGAGGAGTCGCCCCCTGGTGGACACTAGAGCGAATGCAGCTTTAACACATGAAGCTTTGACTTCACTTTACAGAATCAGAGGTTAAGATGAAATGAATGTTGCTCCGTTGGATCACGTGCCGTTTCTTTAACTAACGATGTGACTTCTGACGGTAATTAGTAGAACCAGATCTTATTTAGGGGATTCATAACAAAATGGCTACATGCAGCACTTTACAGTTTACATTTTTTGGAATTTTTGAATTCATTCGTTTTGACTATTTAGTGCAGGTCCAATACATAAAAAAACATTTGAATTCTAGGTCGTGATGCAACAAAATAGCAAAAACACCTTGAATGTCTCGAGGAGAAACTGTCCACAGATGTCGGACAACATGTCGTACAAACCGGTTCTGTTAACAGATTTATGCACCTGTACGGCCTGCGTTTGTAGTGAAGGGGTTAAAACATGGCTCCTTTACTGGGAGATAAACTGGAGGCTTGAACACGTCCGTTCTACAAGAAGCCACTCCAGCGACGGACACCAATCACCGAGCTACGAGCACCGAGCCCCCAAAAGAGACGGATGACGGGCGGAGGTCATCGAGTTCCTGTCTTCATCTTCCAAATGCATTGTAAAAACCATCTGACCTCTGAGATCAGTCACAGGGAACCTGAGACTCCTGACCTCAGGAATGATGACAGACAGATGTGTCAGAAAGACTGTGAACAGTAGCAGCTTACAGGAGAGATCAGACCTGAAACTGTCTCTTAAAGATGTCTTCTGTCATTAACGTTGATACATAACATCACTGATGTGGACATATAGTGCAGTGTGTCTATGTTTGCTTATATAAAGGGGAAGTTTACTAATAACATCTAAAAGCTCAGCATGACAATAAGTACTGGTCTTTATCATTTGACCGACGTACTCTTTCTTCACAGACGTGTTTCTGACGTTCAGGAAGTCTGTTTGTTCACTTCAGCTTCATTTATGGAAACAAACATTCCATATTTGTGTTTCTGGGACATTGTGCTGAAAACCACTTGACATTTAAAGTGACATAAAGTTAGTGGTTCACTTTGTTGAAATAAACAATAGTCACATGGGTAAGAATAACTCCACGAAGTCATCTCTACTGTAACTCGCTCCATAACATCACTGAGATGAAATAAAAGAGTCTTTCCTAGACACACACCGATGTACAGGAGGGGCTTCATAGACAGTTAGGAAGAGGAATACATCCGTCATTGTGTTCAGCAGATGATAAGAGCTATTAGTCACAGGAGACGGCAGCGGGCTGGAACAGATCCTCCTCTAATTGAGTTTCAAGAGTCTTCACGGACAGAAAAAGACAAATGTGCTCAGGCCATCATTCCTTCAGCAGACACAGAGGTAGTGATCACCGGAGGAAACAAAACCGCTGGAATTACAGGGATTCAAGGGTTCTCATAAAAACACAGAGAGACAAACCAACAGGGATTCCCGTCAGAAAAACCTCCGTCAGTCATTTCTGGAACAATCTCAGATTGTGTGGAGCTCCACGATGGAGCCGTGGTCACGACGCAGAGCTCAGGCTGGTGGAAGTATGATATGACACGTCTCCGGCAAAAGACCTTTATACCTTAAGAAATGCTTTTGTCAAATATGTTTTGTGGGAAAGGTAATTGCTTTTGTTGGTCCAAGAACACCTGACAGTTGGCATCCATGTTTGTTTAGGAAGAAGAACACGTGACAGTTGGCGTCCATGTTTGTATAGGAACAAGAACACGTGACAGTTGGCGTCCATGTTTGTTTCAGTACAAGAACACGTGACAGTTGGCGTCCATGTTTGTTTAGGAACAAGAACACGTGACAGTCGGCGTCCATGTTTGTTTTGGTCCAAGGACACGTAACAGTTGGCGTCCATGTTTGTTTTGGTCCAAGAAACACGTGACAGTTGGCGTCCATGTTTGTTTTGGTCCAAGGACACGTGACAGTTGGCATCCATGTTTGTTTTGGTCCAAGGACACGTGACAGTTGGCGTCCATGTTTGTTTTGGTACAAGAACACGTGACAGTTGGCGTCCATGTTTGTTTCAGTACAAGAACACGTGACAGTTGGCGTCCATGTTTGTTTCGGTCCAAGAACACGTGACAGTTGGCGTCCATGTTTGTTTCGGTCCAAGAACACGTGACAGTTGGCATCCATGTTTGTTTAAGAACAAGAACACGTGACAGTTGGCGTCCATGTTTGTTTCGGAACAAGGACACGTGACAGTTGGCTTTGTCTACCTCCAGAGCTCCAGTGGTTCTGTGTGTTGTTTTGTGTATTTACTCAGTCGCCAGGTTTATTCTACTTCCTAAATGTCAAAGAACAAAATAAATCTGTGCAAGTTGGTGGAAACTATCTTTGTCTCAGTTATCGTTAGGTTCAGACTACTAACGACTTTAAGGTTAGAAAAAGACACCAACATTTAACCAAGAACTCTGTTGTACTATGTTAGTCACCCTCAGGTTCTCAGGAGTGGTTGTTGTAGAAGAACTGTGTGAATGTTTTGTAGATATATACTGTATATTCAGTATGAACACTAAGCATCAGGTTGGACTCGTTCAGAACTAGTTTGCGCTCTGTGATGGTCAAAGAAGCATACTGACCATTTACGATGAGTAAATATGAAAACATAATCTGAGCAACATCACAATATCTACAATTTGTAAATGCAAATTAGGGGGCAGTTTTTAGGAGACAGTTGCCTACATATGTCTCATTGTCCACTCGACTCCCTCTGTGATCAATTTCATTTTGATCTTCAACATACAGGAAGATACTTTTTGGCAAAACAATATTGTGTCATCTTTGACATTGTCCATAAAAGATTGTTGCACTGTGGAAAATTTCAACAAACATGTTTCATTCAGCCAATTCACATGGAATGGATTATTATGTGAATGTTGAGAATGTAGAACATTAATATTTTGCTTGGACCACATCACTCCCCACAACAAGCACCATAAACTATGGCAAACTAAAATGTTTAAGTTCATATGATTTAGTAAACTGAGAGAAGGGGATAACATTTATTGGGTTGAAAAACGTTCCTCCATGACGGTGTACTGGGATCGTAAAATGAGCTTCACAATCAATCAAATGTCACTTCACTTCCAACAAACTTGTCACTGAACAATTTGACCCTAGATTTATTTTTATAAATGAGTATACATCACTTTGAAGTTCTAAATGCATAAATATTCTTCAGTGTTCTTCCTCATAGCTTCACATTTTACTTTCTAGGAAGCCGTCATTTATTCTTGGGTCTGTGATTTCTATCTGTACGTGATGGAGCTTCCTCCCAGGACCAGTTTGTTTGTACAGCCGGACGTTATGACGGATCCAATGAAAAAGGCCCTCAGCGTTTTACCTCCACGTGTGCTCGCTCATCACTTTAAAAAAAAAAATGTTTTCTATCATCCAAACTCCTCTGACAGTAGAGTTATAGGAAGCTCTCCCTGCTGACTCAGCACTCCCTCTGATAACGCAGTAATTCACCGGTTGACAGACCAAGATGATTTATCTGGTGAAGAAATGTGTTTGGGAGCAGATGAGGAGACTGAGTGGTCTTCTAAACCATCAGTGTCTGCTAGTGGAGCTCCATGACCTCCTAAAACACTCCTCAGTCTTTCCTCTGAGCTGATCAGGAAGGATTTGTTATCAATGTGATACGACGTCACTTAGAGATATAAATATGAGCCAGATAAAGGGAAAACAAACCGGTGAACTCTTGGAGAAAATGAACCGGACTTGAACCGGAGAACTTTTGGCTCAAGGACGGCACCTTAACCCCTTGGACACACCCTCAAACATCAGAGCCTCTTCCACCAAATCTAACAGTAAAAACATTTGCTTTGTGTGATCAGTAACGTGATGATTTCTTTACATAACACTTGCTAATGAGAGAACTACTTGCGGTGACTGATGACCAATCTAACGTCATTAGGCCTCGGTCGGACCGAAGGGTGCACCAATCAGGTGATGCTCATCCACATCTGAACATGCAACTCTGCCCTTCAACTGACCATTCAGAAGACACTGAAGATGTTTCATTATTGTATATTATACAATACTGAGTCCATGAATGTTTGTACCGGAGGTCAAAGTTATCTGCTTTACTTTGAACTATAAAAACATGTGAATGTGTTTTTTGTCTTCAATGGTGGAAACTTTTGGAGTGAGTCAACACCACACCTCCACATTCATTCATCCAGCCCCCCCACTCACACAGACCGGCAATATATTTCCCCGAGCTGCGTTTAGCTGTCAGCTCGTGGCTTATCTGGTTATCTGGGAACAGTCGGGGGGGATTAGGGTCTACATGACCTGGAAGAAGCTTCAAGTCTGTCAACACGACTTTAAATCCAGCAGACATTATTCAATACCTATGGAGGGAGAATGTCAAAGTGTCAAGAAAGTTTCCTTCTTCAGGAAGTTTGATCCAAAGTGTCCTCATGGACATAGGTATTGTACTGTGCACCCCCCCCCATGTGATTGTTAAACATTTAAAGGCTCTAGTACGAAGCCTCCACTGTGACTCTGAGCGATCACATCCTGACATTTACTGAGGAAGGTTTAGAATTCCACGCTTTTTTTTGCGACGTCTACATGTGGACAGTCGTGGCATGATGTAGACGTGACTGTTATGTTATCAAGCAGATCAGACAGATTCTCCTCCCCTCCCCATACCTGTCCATCCACTCAGTATAGATTTATAGGGATTATTTCCTTGAAAGTCTCAGAATGTGGACCTCTGGGGGAAACTAGATCACTTCTCGTAGAACCTTTCCACGGTCTGATCCATCCGGGTGGACTGCCACGCTTGGTAAATATGGACCGATGCATATTGCTGCATTTAATCTCTCTATTACCTCGGTGTGTACAACTCGGAGAAGAGTTTGGATCTCTGGCGATAATAAAGGATGGATCCCAGTGACCTGAGAGGAAGATATCTACGTCTTCCTTCACACCTTTGATCCCTCCACCTGACCCGAATGGAGGGGCTGCTTCTCAGAAATGTGACTGGAGGCTGAGAGGGTGAGGTCCTCATGATCCAAGAGTGGGAGTCAGCTGAAGACCGCCGTCTTCGGCTGCAGCTGTTTTATGGTGTTTCTGCTTTATTTGACAGTTTCCAGACAGTAATAAAGGTTATTTGTAGAGCTGGAGTCCAAACATAGATAGAAATTGCTCTATAGATGACTATATTTCAAAAGAGAGAGATTGTAGGAAGTAAAATCTTTGAGGTTTTTGTGGCTCAGTAAATGCACCACAAGATACAGGGTTCAATTCCTTGGAGCAAGGCACCGAGACGGCCACGTTGAGAATGTAAAATTCCTTGAGCAAGACATCGACAGTCGGAGGAGGTGATTTAGTCCACCTGAGGCAAGAGCAAGGCACTACCACTGCCATGGTTTGAGGTTCAATTCTCTGGAGCAAGTCAGTGAGATGTGAGCATGAGTAACTAGCAAAGCAGGGGTTGGGAGTTCAATTCCTTGAGTCCCAGTTTATCCCTCCAAGAGCAAGGCGCTAACATTGCAAGAGTTGGGTTTGCTTCCTGTTGGAAAGGGTTCAATTCCCAGATTCCCTGTGTATTTGAAGTTCTGCTGAGGAAAGAGCAAGGCACTAGCACTGCCAGAGGTGGGTGGTTTGAGTCTGATTTATCTGATCCTACATGTTATGTATCCACTTCAGAGGCTGTTTAGCTTCCAGCTGGGATAAATTAAGCGCACCTCCAGTAGTCAGAATATTGAAACCATATTGAGCTGGATATTTTCTGCAGGACCTGGCCGCTGCCCAGAGGACATGACAGATACATGGACCGGCTCGGAGTCGTAAAAACAAGGTTGGTTACTGCCGAAACAGAAAGAGAGCAACAAGAGGGCCGAGAAACAGGAAATAGGGAAAAGGTAAAGATGAGAACTTGAAGACGTGAAAAAGAGAGACTATAAATAAGAGACGAGAGCAGCGACAAAGTGGAATAAAAGACAACCACAAAGGGAATAACTGAAGAAATATGAGGCAAGAGAAACGTAGTGAAGAGAAGACACATGGAGAGAAAACTACTGTTTGTGCATCGACAGTGGGCCTCATGTTCTACTACACCTTTCTTTGTTTGGACGATCGGCACGAGTCAGATTCATGAATCTCTCTTTACTGCGTTCATCTAAAATGAGCTGGATAAAAGATATCTTTCAGCCTCAGATTCTGGGCGAGCTTCATCCACTAACATGTTCACCAGAAAATACTTCAAACTGATGGTCAGAAAATAAACCATGGTTTCCTTCTACATGAGAGTCCTGAGCTTAAAATCAGGAAAGATAAAAAAAATATAAAGCAGGAAATATACTGAAGAAGAAGAAGAAGAAGAAGAAGAAGAAGAAGAAGAAGAAGGAAGAGAATAAGGAGGAGAAGAAGAAGGAGAAGAAGGAGAAGAAGAAGGAGAAGGAAGAGAATAAGGAGGAGAAGAAGAAGGAGAAGGAGAAGGAAGAGAATAAGGAGGAGAAGAAGAAGAAGAAGGAGAAGAAGGAGAATAAGGAGAAGGAGAAGGAGAAGAAGAAGAAGGAGAAGGAGAAGAAGAAGAAGAAGAAGAAGAAGACAGTCGCAGAGAAACACAGAAACAGATGAGGGAGGGAGTTCTTGGCGTTTTTTCTAAATGACTTCCAGATCCCGGTCTTTGGACCGGTGCCATCATGATTAGCAGCAGCTTCTCAGCAGAGAAGCTGTGTGGAGGGTTAGGGTTAAAGAAGAAAGAAACCCTTTTTATTGTCATATACATATACACATACACGAAATTTGACCTCTGCATTTGACCCATCCCTGTACATAGGGAGCAGTGGGCTGCCAATGACAGGCGCCCGGGGAGCCGGGGGTTCAGTGTCTTGCTCAGGGACACTACGACACGTGGCACATCCCAGTCGAGGATTGAACCGTTGACCCTGCGGTTGCCAGACAACCCTCTTAAGCCAGTGAGCCACGGTCGCCCCCAGGTTAACCTGCAGCTCCACACCGTCACAAAGCAGACAGAACGGCAGGAACGGGACACGCTGCTGCTTTTACATTTACTCTCTGTTGAGCATCATCAGCTTCTGGATGTCCGTCCTTTAAAGCAGACACTGAGTTCAGTTCACTCATATCTAAAGAACCAGCTAATGTTTGGGACGGCCTTTTTATTCTTTCACACAATAAATAGTGTACTTAAACCTGTGTGGAACCGAGAACACGTCGCAGGAAGAAGAGATACTGTTGATGTGAGTTAAAGTGAGAGCTTCGCTTTAAGAACAACGCTAACAGACAGAAAGCTGAAACGTGTCTAATCTGTTGATCTGTGCATCGTTACAGATTGATGTTCTGACTTAGTGAATCTAACCGATCTAACAACGTGTTTACTAAAGTTACCTTCCGTCTAATGGAGAGCGAGTAAAAGAGGCTTAAAGTGTCAGAAGGGAAATGTAGAACGTGTAAAAGCACCGACAGCCCGAGCTGAAGGAGGCCTGTCTGAACCTTTAAACACAGAAATAAACACCGAGATAAAACCATGTTGGGAAAATAAACCCAATGATGTTGACTTCTATGAGATACGATGTGGTTCCACGTGTTTCCTGCCTGCAGAACGCAGCATGCTCAGTGTAAACACAAGAGAACGATGTTGAATCTCAGTTTCTGCTCCGAGAGGAGATTTCTTTGTTCTAATTGCGGCCGTCATGTGGGAAACATCTACTGCCAGAGAGATGCAGGCAATTATGGGAGCAGAATAAATAGAGAGAGGAGCTGCTGTCAGCGCTCTGCATCAGGCCAGCTGCCCTGGAGCAAGGCATCGGTCCTGGAGCTGAGCCCAGCAGCAGGGAGGAGCTGATTACAGACCATCAGAGATCAGTAGAGCCGGCAGGGCTTCACAGACACTGGAGGAGGTTGTGAGCAGCATGTTGTGTGTATGAATAAAGGTCTCCAAGTCCCACACTTAGACCTGATCCAGAACCACCCGAGGTGAACCTACCTGGACCCACACAGACCCTGAGAGTCCTCCAATCAACAAGCTGCTGTCAGCTGGAGACAAACGTCATCAACAAAACCAGTTCCACTCTACGAGCATCGATCTACGCACCGTGTGGTCCACACACACACACACACACACACACACACACACACGATACTGAGCATGCTAAGATGGTCTCAGATCCACTGACTTACCATATGGACCCACACGATACTGAGCATGCTAAGATGGTCTCAGATCCACTGACTTAACATATGGAGACCCGGGGGAGGAAGACGAGGCCCTCAGTCCAATCTGGTTCAGGAGAAACCAGAATCACAGACGATCAGGAGGCAACCGCTCCTCTGTTGGTTCCAGATGTGTGGAAGCATCTGTATCACCAGTCAGCACTCACAGGTGTGTGTGTGTGTGTGTGTGTCCTAACTCAGTTGAAAACAAGTTGGTGCAGCAGGATTAAAGAGGCAGATGGGCTGGACACACACACACACACACACACACACACACACACACACACACACACA
>NW_022281178.1:0-12655 GCF_004355925.1 Anarrhichthys ocellatus | reverse complement strand
TCACTCGGTCCTCGAAGAGTCGATAGCTCTCGGTGGCGCGGCCTTGGGGCTGGCTGGCGCAGACTCGGCCTCCTCGCTGCAGAGAGGGGCTTTTTAACTTCGGCTGAGGGACGAGGTTTGGGTCGTCCTTCCCGGAAATCTTCGGCGAGGAAAGATTGTTAATCGTCCTTCTGCCGGCGGTGTGTACACAAAAAGGGTGGGGGTACGGGGCATAGAAGTTATCCGTTCTCGCACTACGGGATCCCAAAACTCAAAATAAAACACAGTCTGTTCGACCAGCGAATGTTACATGTGACCTGATAGGATTTGATGAGGCAAGCGCTTCCTTGTGGATCTTCTTGTCCCCAAGACGAGTCCGGAGTGAAGAGGAAGAATTCTAGCTGTGCTGGGCTTATAAACCAGGTAGCACAACCAGTGGGGGGCATCAGGTTTGCTGGGGGTGTGGTCATCCGGCATGAGGTTTCTTGCAGACCCCAGGTCATGCGTTTTGGTGAAAGGAAGGAACATGGCTGCTCCTTTGTTTGAAAAGCACGTGTGAAGGTCTCAGCCAGCCAGGAGAGCAGGGTCAGATCCCAACAGCAGGGTCGTCAGGGCGGGGGTACATTACATTACATTACAGTCATTTAGCACAGGGGTTCTTAACCTTTTTGACCTCGGGGCCCAACTTTTCAAGTACAAAGTGTCCCAGGGCCCATTCAAATATTAACACTATTAGTTTAACTAATTGATCTCACTCTTGGTTTCATTTGTATTCAATAACTATATTGTTACCTGTTCAACTCCACCCCTATTTTGGAGCAAAACCGCCTAAAATGACATACCCCAATTAAAATGGCTGTAGCTTCTGAACCACTCTGACTATATGCGTCAAAAGTGTCAGAAAACCTGTAGGTCATACAGAAACAGAGCAGTGGGCCTTTGGAGTCAGTAAAAATTGAAGATTTTTGTCCGCATAAAATAAAAAAGTGTCTTTGAGTATAAATAACTGCCTGTGGCTGTATCTGTACAGGTAAATGACAGTATAGGGCTGTAACTACACTATCAGTGAACAACTGCCTCAAATTTGAAGAAGATTGGACAAAGTATGGCCATTCTACAATGTTTCTTCCATGAAGAGATCCAGGCGGAGCTCTAAAAGGATATTTGGACGTGGTGTGTGAGTAGCAGACTTGCTGTGCGTCATGGCTGCGACCGAGCGCACAGATAGCTCAGTTACGCAAGGATATACGTTGGTTGATGGCTTATAGAAAAAGAATATAAGGTTTGTACTATAAGTACTAGCGTTTTCTGAAGCCACTAGCTCCATGGTAACATCCGCTAGCACATTATCGGGTCTGTAATGTGTCTTTTTCCGTCGAAATGCTGCAAGATCCGACTTGCAGCGGTTATGGCGACTTTGGGCAGTGTGTGTTTGGGCTCCTTTTGTGGAAAATCCATAAAAAATGAATGAATATCGATGATTTCTTTGCAAAGATGAGGATTTTGGGCATGCTGGGTTACCAAACACGGCCATGGTTTGTGACGTAGTTTGCGCAAACAAGCCGTAGGAACGGAAGGGAAGGGGATCGAGGACGCCCTCGCGGAGTTGAACAGGCAAAACCCTTGTCAAATAAATGAGATGATACAATGTGATGCTCCTCCGTGAATCGCCACCTTATCGTGGTGGAGGAGTTTGAGTGGCTCAGTGATCCTGGGAGCTATGTTGTCCGGGGCATTAGCCCCTGGTAGGGTCTCCCAAGGCAAACAGGTTTCAGGGGAGAGCCCAGACTAAGAGCGGTTCAAAACAACCCCTATGATAGTTAGCCCACGGACTACAGCCACCTCGCCCGGACCAGGGAAACCGGGACACCCTCCCGGAGCCAGACCCAGGAGGGGAGCTCGTAGGCGAGCGTCTGGTGGCCGGGCCTTTGCCCATGGGGCCCGGTCGGGCTCAGCCCGAATAAACACCATGGAGCAGCCACCCTGTGGACCCACCACCCGCAGGGACAAGCATCGGGGTCGGGTGCTATGCAGACCGGGCGGCGGGTCGGCGGGAGGCCCGGGCATGCCGATCGCCGGCGGCATAGACTAGCTCTAGGGACGTGGAACGTCACCTCGCTAGCGGGGAAAGAGCCGGAGCTGGTGCAGGAGGTGGAGCGATACCAGCTAGAAATAGTTGGACTCACCTCCACACACAGTGTTGGCTCTGGAACCAAGCTCCTGGAGAGGGGTTGGACTTTGTCCTTTTCCGGAGTTGCCCAGGGTGAGAGGCGCCGGGCGGGAGTGGGGATACTCACGAGCCCCCGGCTGAGCGCCGCTGTGTTGGAGTTCTCCCCGGAGAGCGAGAGGGTCGCCTCCATGTGCCTACGGGTTGCGGGGAGCAAGGCTCTGACTGTGGTTTGTGCTTATGCACCAAACAGCAGTTCAGAGTATCTGGCCTTCTTGGAGTCGGTGGGAGGGGTCCTGGAAAGGGCGCCGCCTACCGACTCCATGGTTCTCCTGGGGGACTTCAACGCTCACGTGGGCGATGACGGAGAAACCTGGCGGGGGGTGATTGGGAGGAACGGCTTGCCCGATCTGAACCCAAATGGTGTTTCATTATTGGACTTCTGTGCTTGCCATGGTTTGGCCATAACGAACACTATGTTCGAACATAAGGTGGCTCATAAGTGTACCTGGTACCAGAACACCTTAGGCCGGAGATCAATGATCGACTTTGTAATCGTATCATTTGATCTGCGGCCGTATGTCTTGGACACTCGGGTGAAGAGAGGAGCAGAGCTGTCAACTGATCACCACCTGGTGGTGAGTTGGATCAGATGGCAGGGGAACCGGTTGGAAAGACCCGGCAAACCCAAATGTGTAGTGAGGGTGAACTGGGAACGTCTGGCGGAGGACCCTGTCCGGGAGGTCTTTAACTCCCACCTCCGGAAGAACTTCTCACACATCCCGAGGGAGGTTGGGGACACGGAATCCGAGTGGACCATGTTCAAAGCCTCTATTGTGGACGCGGCCGCTAGGAGCTGTGGCCGGAAGGTCATCGGTGCCTGTCGTGGCGGCAACCCGAGAACCCGGTGGTGGACACCGGAGGTGAGGGAAGCCGTCAAGCTGAAGAAGGAGACCTTCAAGGCCTGGTTGGCCCAGGGGTCTCCTGAAGCAGCTGACAGGTACCGGCAGGCCAGAAGGGCTGCAGCTGCGGTGGTCGTGAATGCTAAAACTCGGGCATGGGAGGAGTTCGGGGAGGCCATGGAGAAGGACTTTCGGTTGGCCTCAAGGAGGTTCTGGCAAACCATCCGACGGCTCAGGAAGGGAAAGCAGGGCTTACCCCAGGCTGTTCTCAGCAGGGGGGGGGAACTGCTAACCCGGACGGAGGACATCGTCGGGCGGTGGAAAGAGCACTTTGAGGAACTCCTAAACCCGACCAACATGTCCTCTGCAGAGGAGGCAGCGCCTGAGGACCTAGGGGGAGGCTCACCCATATCCCTGGCAGAGGTCGCTGAGGTAGTCAAAAAGCTCCTTGGTGGCAAGGCGCCGGGGGTGGATGAGATCCGCCCTGAGATGCTGAAGGCGCTGGACATGGTTGGGCTGTCCTGGCTGACACGCCTCTTCAATGTCGCATGGGGGTCGGGATCAGTGCCCATGGAATGGCAGACCGGGGTGGTGGTTCCCATCTTCAAAAAGGGGGACCGGAGAGTGTGCTCGAATTACCGGGGTATCACACTACTCAGCCTCCCGGGGAAGGCTTATGCCAGGGTGATGGAAAGGAGGCTCCGACCGCTTGTCGAACCTCAGATTCAAGAGGAGCAGTGCGGATTCCGTCCCGGCCGTGGAACAGTGGACCAGCTCTTTACCCTCGCAAGACTACTGGAGGGGTTCTGGGAGTTTGCCCAACCAGTCTACATGTGCTTTGTGGACTTGGAGAAGGCTTTCGACCGGGTCCCTCGGGGGGTCTTGTGGGGGGTGCTGCGGGAGTATGGGGTGCCGGACCCGTTACAACGGGCGATCCGGTCTCTGTACGACTGCAGTAGGAGCTGTGTCCGCATTCTCGGCAATAAGTCAGACACATTCCCGGTGGGTGTTGGCCTCCGCCAGGGCTGCCCTTTATCACCGGTCCTGTTCGTGATTTTCATGGACAGGATATCTAGGCGCAGCCTGGGGGCGGAGAACGTCAGTCTCGGGGGTCTCGGGATCGCTTCTCTGCTATTTGCAGATGATGTGGTCCTGTTAGCCTCCTCGGATCGTGACCTCCAGCATTCACTGGGGCGGTTTGCAGCCGAGTGTGAAGCGGCGGGGATGAGAGTTAGCACCTCCAAATCTGAGGCCATGGTGCTCTGCCGGAAACCGGTGGATTGCTCCCTCCAGGTGGGGACGGAGTGCCTACCTCAAGCGAAGGAGTTCAAGTATCTCGGGGTCTTGTTCACGAGTGAGGGTAAGATGGAGCGGGAGATCGACAGACGGATCGGTGCAGCTGCAGCAGTAAAGCAGGCGCTGCACCGGACCGTCTTGGTGAAGAGGGAGCTGAGCCGGAAGGCAAAGCTCTCAATTTACCACTCGGTCTACGTTCCTACCCTCACCTATGGTCACGAACTCTGGGTCGTGACCGAAAGGACAAGGTCGCGGCTACAAGCGGCCGAAATGAGTTTCCTCCGTAGGGTGGCCGGGCTCAGCCTTAGAGATAGGGTAAGGAGCTCGGTCATCAGGAGGGAGCTTGGAGTAGAGCCGCTACTCCTTCGCGTCGAAAGGAGTCAGCTGAGGTGGTTCGGGCATCTAATTAGGATGCCTCCTGGACGCCTCCCACTGGAGGTTTTCCAGGCACGTCCAACTGGGAAGAGACCCCGGGGAAGACCCAGAACACGCTGGAGAGATTACATCTCCCAGCTGGCCTGGGAACGCCTCGGGATCCCCCAGAATGAGCTGGAACATGTTGCCGGTGAGAGGGAGGTCTGGGTCGGCCTGCTTGGCCTGCTGCCACCGCGACCCGACCCCGGATAAGCGGTGGAAAATGGATGGATGGATGGACAATGTGATGATCACAAAGACATTTATTTATCATGTGTATGTAAACCTGCATACACAACAAGAAGCCCAACAGGCTTTCCCACGAGCGTTGGATGTTTCGTCGCTAGGTGTGGCTTTATTTTTGAAGGCTTCAGTGCTTCGTTTGATAGCATTAGCCCACATTCCACACACTGAGCCCTCGGCTCTGCCTCGTTGCCTCCGTTCACAAAGCCATACTTAAGAAAGTCAGGATTGTACTTGCACACACATTTAGACTTTTGGGGGGGTATGGCACCACTGTCGTCTTCATTTTTTCTTTTTAAAAACTTATCCATAACTTTCGCTACAGGCTAGCTGAGTGTCGTCTTCTGCTTATTGGGGCTTGTTAAACAACTGACTGACGCATTACCGCCACCAGGTGGTGGGAAGCTATATTGTAACTGAGCGTCTCATGGATACCAGTAATATCTCTGGTGTCTTCAATTGATAACCTATGCGGTCCCGCGGCCCTCGCGGCCCACAGGTGCAAAACTGAAAGGGGAGCCCTATCATTCTTCTCATTTAACACTCTTTCTGCCAGAAAGCGCTGAAGCGTGTTTCCCAAAATGTTGAGATATTCTTTTGAATTCTCTAAGTATTTATTTGGTTCATCCTTGTATATGGAATAATATGATGTACCTGCGTAGTTTATCTTTTGACATTTGTAAATAAACCTGTTTTGCCATTTGAAAAGCTTAGTATCGGCACTGGGAGGAGCCCTGGTGTTTTTACACAATGTTGACACATATTTACAGGACGGATGCTATTTGTCATTATGAATTTAATTTACCTGATGAACGTTGTTGATTAAAAAAGTGTACAAAAGAGTGTGCAGAATTTTAAGTGTAGGGTAGTTTCACGACTCAAATATTCTATATTTGTCTTCAGGGTGCAACGTGAGCAGCTGGCCGCCATCTTCCAGCTGCTGAAAGACAACCAGGAAACGTTTGGGGAGGTGTCTGATGGAGAAATGGAGGAGCAGCTCAGACTCTACTCCATCTGAGACTCATCTTTGTGTTTTGGGATTCACCCTCTGACGGCGCTCCTGTAACCTACTGAAAGACTACTCAAGCGCACAAAAATGCTTGAATAAACTTATTCACAGTATTCAAAACAAGATGCACAGTCCACCCAACTACCGCTCACATGTTTCAATATGATGTACTTTGTTTGAATTGTGTTGTATCTTTGCTGTTTCAATCCACCTGACTCACATACCACATGAAGACAAAACCCAAAGCAGCCGGATCTCTTGCAGCATAAAGCAGGATTTTCTAGCTACCCATATGCAAATAAAGGAGATAAAGGACTATTGTTTCTAATAGTTTTGTATTGTAATACAATAAATTAAATATCTTAATTTATTACATAACTTCTTTTTTTTTAATGACGTCATTAAATAACACTTACTGGAAATCCTGAAAAGTTAATTTTGCACAGTACCTCCCTTCTATTGTGCAACATACCGTTAGCAAGGTGTGTGAATGGTGCGATTGTTTCCTGCATAACATACGTGCTGTAGTCCCACCCCATTTGTCCTTAAATGACGCACAAAGATAACTATGTTATCTGTCTAGAAATATCAGTACAGAAGGCAAACACTTATCAGTATTCAACCAAACATTAGTTCTCAGCTTTAGGGATGGCAATCCAAACCTTCAGGGGTTTTTCGTTGCTGCTTGTGATTTCAGTTTGTACTTTACTTTTTTTTCTAACATTTGGACATTTATCAAGCATTGGGTAAGTTATATTTAGAACGACTTAAGGTAAAAAGAGGGGATCTTATTTCTTAACTGTTATCTGGTTAATCATTATTTTGCCACGGAAATGTGTATCAGTACATTTCCAGGTACAGTACTATACATTAATTCACTTAAACCTGTGTCTTGCTAAAACTTGTATTATTCATTATCTATTGCTCTTTTGTCAAATTTCCACATCAGATGGAGCACTTTCTCAGGACTAACCAGACAAGTAGATGAGGAATTGGTTGAGTCCGGAGAAGTAGAAGAAAACTTGATAAAAATAGCTGATTCCACAAAAACAAGTGGGGCAGAGCTAAAAAGTGATCAAACGAGACGCACTACACCTGGCGCTGCGCCTGAGACTCCCATGCCCATCCTCTCCCGAAACTCCTTCAAGAAGGTTCCTCGGTGGGATTTTGATGATATTTATAACCAGGATGCTCCACCCAGGCAGACAGTAAGCATGTTAGGACACGAAAGGACAGAAACATAGCAAATGTACTATCTTTGTTGCTAGTGTAATCCGCACAGCTATGTGTTCAGTTGTATGTTTTGGCGTGAGCTGTATGGGTTTCCTGTTTGTTTTTCACTTAAAGTTAAATAAGCAATCAATTTCATTTTTAAATTTTGTCGATCTGTTGGAATTGTTCGGCATTTTTCCTGGTGTTTCCTCTGTAACAGCTTCATTAAATCAATGGTTTTAGCCACATTGAAAAGGTGCAAATAAAATGTTCCGTTTTTTTTCTATTTATTTTTGCTTTATTTCATAGTTTAATGTTTTATCTTACATTCTCAGACATGTGCCGAGTCTCTGCGAAACTCTGAGGATGAAGGCTTCAAGAAGGCTTTCCTCCCCAACGTTCGCATGTTTATGCACAGAACCAACATGAGCGAGTGGAACCGGCTTTCACATTTTAACAATCCTTTTGGTTTTATGGAGTTCAAACATGATGGTACGTGTTAATATGTGTCAGCAGAGATGTGCAAAAACTGTCGCGGGACTCACTGCCCTACGACCTATCATAACCTGAACCATTTGAGGTCATTGCAGATATCGCAGAAAAATGTGTTTAATATGTGCTAAATTTTGAATTTAGCACAGAGTTCCCTCTGCATGACCAATACTTTTAAATTAGATATTTTATAGGTGCAATGTGTAGGATTTGGGAGGCATAGTGGTGAGGTTGTGAGATTATAGAATGCAGCCAACTGGAAATTCGTGCCAAGCGGGTTTTTAGAGCTTGTTCTTTGGCAAAAGCTGTGACCAACAGACTGAAACAAAACAGTGAAGTTGCTGCTGGACAGCTTAGCAAAGAGGAAGAGATTCAGGTTAAAACTGGTTCTTCCAGTTCATCGCTATGGGTTAGACTTTCACATTGTCATTAAATACATTGTGACTGTAAAAAGCTAACATATTAAAGAAACCACATCAACCCATTAGCAATATGCTTTTAAGTTTTGCTTGCAGAAAATGTTGTGAACTATTTTGCATCTTAAAATGTATTTAATATGTTTTTTTTGGGGGGGGGGGGTATTTTTGCAGAAGTGATGTCTGCAGTGAATTTGATCCCAAAGCCAAACGAGCCACTACTCCCTCCAAAGACAGGCAGTGACAAGTGTCTGCGCTGTGCTGTGGTGGGCACTGGAGGAATCCTAAATGGCTCTAAAATGGGGAAAGAAATTGATGCCCACGATTACGTTTTTCGGTAAGAAACCCTTTGATTTGTTGTGTTAAGCCTAAATAAGGATGCATATCATACAACCCTGTGATACCAGGAGCACACATGTTTTTCTATACTTACCAAGTCAATATTTAGTTATGGTGTGGGATATGTCTTGTAGCACATGGGAGAGTGTAACACACGCCGATGGGAGTGTGTTAGCAACAGTAGTTGACTACATGCGATTTAATATTCATTTATCCATGTACACAGTAAGAATCAAGTTTTTTTGATTAATCTGTGCATTGTCTGATGTAGGCCTAATACAGTTCGTAATATAATTTAATCAAAGTCATTTTTGTGTGCGCAGAGTTGTTGCATCCAGCGCAATTCACGCAAATGAACACAAATGGTCCCCGGCGAGACCGGCGGCGCGAATGACGCCTTTAACAATTCGCTCCGCGTTTGGTGTGAACACGAAACAAAGACACGTTAAAGCTGATTTACTTGATTTGTCTTTGTTTGATCCTCGGCTCACCTCACAGTGACTCAAAGCAACCAATAAACTTCATTATGCTTATATTTTTTCATATAAATTCATTTCTAAGCGAAAGAAAATTCATTTTTGTGTTTGTGCGACAGGATGAACGGTGCAGCCATCAAAGGTTATGAGGAAGACGTGGGAAACAGGACATCGGTGTACGTTCACACCGCCCATTCCATCACTACGTCGCTGTATTTGTGGCGGAAGTTCGGATACACATCTGCCCCTAAAGATGAGGTACTCAAACTCAAATTTAACATGTGATATTGTATTGCTTCATATCCCACACATGCGCACTCATCTGTCATCCTCGTCCTTTTGGCAGGGTATAAAATATGTAATTATTCCTGAAGGGATGAGGGATTTCTTTTGGATGGAGGGTCTTTTCAAAGGAGAAAGGGTCACTGCTGGGCAATATAAAAACAACAGGTGAATATCAACTCTTTCTGTTTTATTAGTCGAGGGCAACATGCAAGCACAAACACAAAAACACATCCAGGGCTGGAACGTTTTTGATTGGACCTGGATCATCTATCAAGATGTCGTGGTACACAATTACATTGTCTTAATTGATCATGTCAAGCACACCTTAATTCAAATTTCGCAGAAAATTTTAATTGATACGAGTTCTGCTTATGAGAATTCCCCAGTGTAGGTAAATCAAACTATTAATCAGTTTAATCATGTAGACATAGTGTATGGCTGGAAATAAATAAAAAATTCTCACTAATTTCACTTGATACTGAGAAGAAGAAAAAAAATCGTAACTTTTAATTTTTAAGTACTTAATTCACACATATCAAAAAATCAACTTGATGTGGTTATTTCATTTAGACCATGTATTTATTGAATTACTGAAAAACATCAGCAAAATCAGGATATCTATCGTTTAGATTGATGGTCAGAGTGGCCGGCAAGTGAGGTAGTCTGTGATCCAGGATGCAGCGTAGGGCCAGCTCCATCTGGGATGCTGGTCTGGATGGTGTTGAAAGCCCCGAGGCGCAGGAGGGCCTTGTGAGCCAGGAATTCCGTCTACGACCCCTCTTTGTGTTTTTGTGATCCACCCTCTGACGGCCTCCTTTAACCCGTGAGCGCTATTAAAGGACATTTAGTACATTTTCTGGAGGTTACAGGTCATGTCAAACATACACTATGCTCCTTTGTGGCTCAAGCAGAAATTCAAAAATCTGGTAATTCAATCCTGCCATTCGAGAAGCAAAACTCATACACTATAGTTCGAGAAACACTAAACCCATTGTCTTCTTGCAGCACTAATCATCTGGTTTTTTATTATACATAAAATTGTTTACTGCCCATTCTCTACACTCTTAGGGAGTAGCATGCGGTATGGAGTATGGAAAGTGCCACTGCAATATACATGTGAAAATTAAAATTATTTGTGTTAAGCTCTTGACTTTGTATTTCAACCCTGCAGGCCAAGGAACTACTATTCCGGACAGTACAATGAGACCCGCTTCTATGTTCTGCACCAGGATTTCCTCAGATACGTTCGCAACAGGTCACCCTCCTCTCACAATCCTACCCAAACCTTTTACTTTACATTACACATTCATGGTCTATTTAGAGGCTGTACTTTGTCTTGATGGTTTTTTATATATGTTTATTTAACACTTTTCATTGTCCACAGGTTCTTAAATTCTCCTCATCTGAATTCTTCACACTGGGCGATCGTCAGACCAACCAATGGGGCATTCACTGTCTTCCTGGCTCTGCAAACCTGTGACACTGTAAGTTAATATTACTTAAGCCACATGCCGTCCATACTGTAGATAACCACACCTCTAACATGAAGTATGCATCCAAAAATGTGCAGACATTAACTCTGAATATGTGTAGTTTATCAATTCATTAGGCGAATCATCGGCTGGCTGTAGCCTCCAATTTTTTGGACACTCATTCATCTAACTTTCCACAAGAAATTGAATGAGCATATTTCTCAAAATGTCAAACTTTTCTTTAATCCAACCTTTTTTGCTGTGAATGATTCTCAACCGTCTCTGTTCTGTTCTTGACGTTGGCAGGTGAGTGCATATGGATTCATGACTGAGGACTTCAGGAAATACTCCAACTACTACGTTGAGAAGCTTAAAAGCAATATAATTTTATACTCCAACCACGACTATATCATGGAGAAGAACCTGTGGAAAAGACTACACGACAGCAAAATAATAAAGCTATATCAAAAAACGTTGCCAGAAACAGGATCGGCAAGTGTTACACCGAAGCACTGAGAATGTACCGGCTTCGAATGATGTCGGCCGACCGAGTGGGCGCTGTCAGCAGAAATGAGAGTCAACTCAGCATGGTTGAAAGTTGGTTTGACTCGGGGAGGCCAGAAGTGCCAATGGAGGTTTTGTGTGTGTGTTTACAAAGCGCTCAGGTAGAGCGCTGGGCTTTGTAGTGAATTTTGCATAATGGCCAAACTGTAGAATTCTGATTTCCGGGTCCTTCACGTTGTTGCCATGGGTCCCAGAAGCATTTTTTCTCATAGACTTTTTAAAATATTGATATTGTTTACCCAAACCCTGCGAGACAATATGTGAGAGTTTTGTTTTCGAGGGTGTTTTTTAGATATCCTAATATTCATTCGGCCATCATACAACTAAAATGGAAGGAGTGCCTGTCCGGCCTTTATTTTCACAACAACGGATTGACTTCACACTTGAACGGTTTCCATCGGCACTCCTCGATGTGAATGGGTTGGGCAAAATACAAATAGCGTCTCTCAAGGTGCAGTTTAACAGCACCACAATGTTTCCAATGTCAACAGAAAGTTTTAGCAATATCTGGTAGAACAGTTTTCAGACAAAATAACTGGGCATCATAACCTTCATGAATGCAGGACCTATCGGAGGGCTTTATAACAGTTATTAAGTTTCAGCTAATTTGAGCAATTAGCTTGTTTTAAGTGAAGTAGCTTCTCAGTTGTTGAGTCATCATTTATAATAAGGTCCATTTTCGTAATTGTATTCAGTGTAAAAAACAAAAGCCCATACAACAATGTCTCTCTACAACGTCAAATAGGTGTATTTTTTCCTTTTCTTTTAGTGGTTTTTGAATATTTAATTATTGTTTTATACTACAGGCTTTGCCTTGGTTTTTATAGTAAGACTGGCCAAAAAGAAAGCGTAAGCTTGAATAATTTCTCTATTTAGTTTTAAGTGTTCAAACTGTTTAATAAAAAAGTATTACGTTCATCAACGGGCTACAGTCGTTGCTTCGTCTCAGACTGTATGTGAATATGATTCTGTTCGAGCACATTATTGGAGTTGTCATCTGTCCAAGTTCATGACACTGCAGTTCTGTGGCCACTAAAGTAGCATTGTGTAACATTGGATCACCTGATAAAGGTACTGTAAAGAACAGTGTAGCTTCATTGATAAATCCTCTTTATCCTTAGTAAATCACAACAATTACAGTATGCAACTGAGATGTCTGATGAAATGAGCAACATCTTCATACTTGCATGAAGTTAAAGTATTAATCTGAATGTCATTAGAATTGTTCAAGGCTCACAGATAAAACACAAATGGCCACTGTGTGCTGCTTTCGGCGGTAATCAATTGATTGAGAACCACCTTAGAGAAACAGAAACAATAAAGTTGTATCATTTGCTATCTGGTTTATATTAAGTGGTTGGTGTGATGGTTCCAGACTGAAATATAACA
>NW_022281177.1:0-12670 GCF_004355925.1 Anarrhichthys ocellatus | reverse complement strand
CAGTGCATCTGGGTGTGAGTGTATTAAAGGCACCATGCGTCAAAGTGACAGACAGCAGCAGGACTGTGTTGTTGTTTTTTTGTTGCATGTTGTCAAAGAAATGCTCACACAGATTCGTGTCACTTAATACATGAAATTGTGGTAAGCAAATTTAGTTCTCACATTATTGCAGAGTGAGGTCAGAGTGCAGGGTCAGCTGCTGATGAGCATCACTGGTAGTGTTCTAGTGTCTCGAGGATATTTTAGTCGTTTGAAATAGAATAACTGGTTAGATTTCTGGGTGTTTGTGTTATAACCTGTCTTAATGCAGGAGATGTACATTTACAATTGTCTCTTTATGTAAGATGAAACTCCAAACATAAGGCATTTGAATCTAAGTATTTCCTATCATTCATTTAATCAACCATGTTTTGGTGGTGGGATACGAGGAAAACCGGAGAACCTTTTTATTCCCCCCTTCCCAAAAGTCTCATTTGTTGCCTTCATTACTTTCAACGTTTGCAGCTGCATTTGTCAAGATGTTTGTTTTTCCATCATTTAGTGTTTCTTAAGAACTAAGAACCAAAGTATTGCTCAACACCAAGTGAAACTTCTACCAACAACTAAACAAGTTAGTGCAAGCCCAAGAATTCCGATGAAAAGCTGCAGAGGGACAATCATTGGCCAGATCGTCCCAAGTATATTAAAGTGCTATCCATAACATAAGTACTACCATATATATACTTAGTGTGCAGTAAAATGTTCTCTGCTCAATATTTTACTATAAATATGATGTTTCTGGATGCATATTACTGCTGCATTATATATGTATGTTGCCTCTTTTGGTGCAGTGCATCTGGGTGTGAGTGTATTAAAGGCACCATGCGTCAAAGTGACAGACAGCAGCAGGACTGTGTTGTTGTTTTTTTGTTGCATGTTGTCAAAGAAATGCTCACACAGATTCGTGTCACTTAATACATGAAATTGTGGTAAGCAAATTTAGTTCTCACATTATTGCAGAGTGAGGTCAGAGTGCAGGGTCAGCTGCTGATGAGCATCACTGGTAGTGTTCTAGTGTCTCGAGGATATTTTAGTCGTTTGAAATAGAATAACTGGTTAGATTTCTGGGTGTTTGTGTTATAACCTGTCTTAATGCAGGATATGTACATTTACAATTGTCTCTTTATGTAAGATGAAACTCCAAACATAAAGCATTTGAATCTAAGTATTTCCTATCATTCATTTAATCAACCATGTTTTGGTGGTGGGATGCGAGGAAAACCGGAGAACCTTTTTATTCCCCCCTTCCCAAAGTTTCGGTTGTTGCCTTCATTACTTTCAACGTTTGCAGCTGCATTTGTCAAGATGTTTGTTTTGTCATTCAGTGTTTCTTAAGAACTCAGATTTTGGTCAGTTTCCAGTAAAACTTCTACCAACAACTAAACAAGTTAGTGCACGCTAACATTTTCCAATGAAAAGCTGCAAACTGAAAAACAATGTCGTAATCATTGCTAGTATGTTCAAGTGCTATCAATGCCAAGTGAAACTACCCACACCCAGTACATGAGTGAAAGAACACAAACAAATATAATTCTCACCACCACAGATCCTCTACAATTGGCTAAGAGAGGCATGTAACAACACATGATCCTCGATCGATCAACATAAAAGCAGCCACGGAGATCTTGTGAACCACAACTTTGGAAACGGAGCAAAGTTCTGCGAAGATAGTCGGGAGGGATCAACCAACAGATGAATGCCATGAAAGAAAAACCTTTAGCTTTGGAGACCAAGCTGAAGGCTGTTCCTGTTTCTCCTCATTTCACCAAAGACGGAAAGACGACAAGCTTCCGAACTGAGATGGAACCACATGTGGTGAAATGGAAATTATGTGAGTATGTTGCAGCAATATTGTGATCTATTTTATTTAGACAAAATATCGTCTAAATAAATCTTTTATAATTCCAAAAATCATACGCAAATAAAAGAATCTTACTTAAGCTATCAGACAAAATTGTACAGACTTTTGGAAGCTTGAAGGTATCTAGAATTTGATGTGAATTATTTTGCATCATTTATCATAATTCATCTTTAATCACTATTTGAAGATATTGCTATGTAAGTATGGGATTCCAGCTCCTCAGACGCCGCACACACACACACACGTATACATAATAATGACCTATTCTTAATATATAAGTTAAGTTAATAATGAACTTATATATTATTTTTGATTATTTATTAATTTATAATTACTTCTACTAGAATTGTTATTGTATTCTCTAAGGATTTTGTTCTTTGTGTTTTTCGTGTTTTTTTCTTATGTATATTTATATTTTTACATAGGGATATTTGTGTACATGAACTGTATTTGTGTATTTATTTGTAGATTGAAATACATCCCGTATTACTTCCGAACCTCAATCGACACCCCTCACTCACCCATCAAACGGATCACACATCCACACACTTATATCGTATATTGTAATATTTTGCTGGACCTCCACTTCTCACTTGTATACTCTTCATTCTAAACCTGAATATTATTCTCCTCAGTTTGTTTTTGTCCCTGTCTTACTTTGTATAATTTATTGGGTCATATATGTGTGTTAATGTAATTGTCTGCACTTGTTTTGTACTCAATAAAAAAAAATGTAAAAAAGAATTTACTTTTTTAATTTGGAAGTTGAACCTCAGCTCCTATAATTTATTATAGTATATTGATCTTGTTAAGGGGGAATTTGTCTTTGCATTTGACCCGTCCCTGTATATAGGGAGCAGTGGGCTGCCAATGACAGGCGCCCGGGGGGCTGTTAGGGGTTCAGTGTCTTCGACTCAGTACACGTCCCAGTTAAGGATCGAATTGTCGAACTTGCGGTTACCAGACAACCCTCTTAACCCAGTGAGCCACGGTCGCCCCAAATAATAAGCTCAAAGAAAACTGTGAAACCAAAATACAGACACTTGAATATGTCCTCATTGCAAACCATTAAAAACACCAACCTAAAGTCACATATTCTGTTATATCAGGCTATCAGACTGGAGCCGTGGCTTCAGAACTGGAGCTTTTACTGTTTTCCACCAGATTGAACCATTTTCTCATGTTTGTCCTATGGGGCAAATTCATGCTATTTTCCTGGTTTCCACTGGGGGCACTGCTGCAGTATTATGGAGCACTGCAGTGATTGGTGCAATTCCCGACATCAATCTTGATCCCATTTATTGCTATATCCCAGAATGTAGCAGGCATTTTCAATATATAAAAAAAAAAAAAATGTATATTTGGTAGTTTTAATCATAACATAAGTTGTTTAAAAGAATGAACTCAGTGAAAGTGGAAAACAATGTTAATATTTAATTTGATGGCAGTTTTTTTATTTCAGTCCTCTAAGGACATCAGATCAACTTCATTCTTGAGTCACCTTGTTGGGTTTTATAGTGATAATGTTTAACAAGGTGGCCCTAAATAGAGAAGTGACGGATGAAATAGAGTTAAAGAACACCATTGCACTTCACATTGTGGATTTCATAATGCATAATTAAGATACTTTCTTTTATTATTTTCTTTATTTATTTAGTAGTTTTATGTGATAACTAAGGAATTTGCTCTGTTTAGTCAAATGCATGAATCAATGAATGTTAAATATCTTTCATGACGGAGTTAAGTGGTGTGTTTTACTCTTGATATGTTTCCAGTTGCTGTCAGTGTGCTGTTTCTCGCACTCTACCCCGCCCATGCTGCTGGTGTCTGGCAGAATGAAAGTCTGGCTGACTGTCTGGAGGACAATGACTATGATGAGCTTCTGCACATAGTGGAAACCGGTCTCCCTCCCCCAAACACAACTCATCATGTGGTTATCGTCGGAGCTGGCATGGCTGGACTGACAGCTGCCAAGCTCCTGAAAGACGCAGGACACAAGGTACATGCAACGGACTCATACACTACACATGATGTTATAAAACCACTGCACAACAAAAAGCATTTTCTTGTGAACAAATTGCTGGAGTTCGGGAGAGTTAATTAACGTTCAGGGTCTCTATTCTTAAAACCTGGGT
Organism: Anarrhichthys ocellatus; assembly: GCF_004355925.1. Taxonomy (NCBI): domain Eukaryota; kingdom Metazoa; phylum Chordata; class Actinopteri; order Perciformes; family Anarhichadidae; genus Anarrhichthys; species Anarrhichthys ocellatus. The sequence goes on along the minus strand of NW_022281177.1, from coordinate 8,635 downwards.
TGGCATCAAGGACGCTGCACTTAGTTGGTTTTATTCTTACCTTTTAGAGAGAACCCACTCAGTCACCAGCGGTAATTACTCATCCTCTACATCTCACATTACCTGTGGTGTACCCCAAGGTTCAATTTTAGGTCCAATTTCATTTTCCATATACATGCTCCCACTTGATCAAATCATCCAACGTCCTAATGTCTCTTTTCATTTCTATGCAGACGACACGCAGACCTTTCCTTGAGACCTAATGACCCCAGAAGCCTAGCTGCTATTTTAGACTGTTAATGATATCTTAATGCCACCAAAGTCCCAACAAGTCTTCTTTTTGATGTAACACTGAAAGTCTTACTTGTTAACTGGTGAGTTGCCAAAGCACTGACGTTAACTAGGCAAAAATGGATCCAGCCCACTAGGTAACTAGTGACCTACACTTGTCTGCACTACCTACATAGTGACAAAATTGCTCCCTAATTACCTAGATCAGGGGTCGGCAACCTTTACTATCCAAAGAGCCATTTTGCCCTATTTTCCACCAAATAAAATTCGTGTGGAGCCGCAAAATTATTTATTTGATATCACAGCTTATAAAGTTATATATAGTTATATTATATATACAAAAACTATAGTTTGTTGTATTTATGAAAATATAGAACAAGTATAAAGACGATTCTTGACATTTTATTGCAGTTTTACCTGTTATAACAACATCAAACTCTTATGAAGAGTAGAGTTTGCTGCAGCAGCTGAGAATTCGCTCATCTCCAGCATGACACTTTTCAGCACATGCTGTGTGCTTGTTGTGGAAGCATACAGTAAGCCAGCATCGTTGGCAGTGAAAGCAAATGAAGACGTCCACGCAGAGTTGAACTCTATTTTCCTCCGTGACTTTTCTGGACATGTTCATGCCCCACCGCCCCAACAAAATTGTAACAAAATGGTCCACGTTGAACTTCTGTTGAAATAACAACATTTTGACTCCTCCATCTGTGCTTTTTCAAATAATAGAATAAAGAAAATTGCAATTACTTTCAAGTAAACCAGATCGCTCCATCAGACAAAAACAAATACAATGTGCAATCCCTTTGTTAGAACAATGCAAATAAAGTTCAATCTGTGCAAAAAATAACTAATATTTGGCAAAAAATAGCTTATTGTGGCTGCAATTCACCTGTTTTGCACTGAATATCTTTCCAAGATAATAACAATAAAGTGCAACCTGTGAAAAACTAAACAAAACAAGTTCAAATATTTGGCAATAAAGAGTTTTACTGAGTTTTACACTGCATATCTTTTCAAAACAACAATAACGTGCAACCTGTGCAAATGTGTGAGCCATATGTCGTATATCAGGAGCATTTTATTTTAAATATGAGCTTTAAAATGTAGCATTCTAAAAGTAAAATAATAGCTGTGATAATAGCTGTGATAATAATAATAGCTGCACGTGGGACTGTTGGGACTGTTAGTCCACTGGCTGTGGTCATCACAGTGAACAGTGTGATGGGAGGACATGTGAGCCCTTGTTGCTCTACGTCCTCTACGGATCTACACGATTCACGTGGATGATATATTTTGATTCAAAACGGCAAATTTCGCCGAAAAGCGACAAGTTTGCAGGTATGAATAAAGTTCTTGAAATAAAAAAATTCTGCATTTCCCCCTGCGCCCCACCTGCAATACCGCCGCACCCCACAGTTTGAGAACCACTGGTCTATAGTAAGCAATGCATATTTTTTCCCCACCTCCTCATTAGCATTTTCTGAAACAAGCGTGACTATATTTTGGCTTTCACTAGATCAACTAGTAATATCAAAAGACACTCCAGCTAGTTAGTTTTGGCTTTCACCGGTTCAACTAGAGCTCGAATGGCTTTCCATACGTACACCTACTTTGTATATCTACTACATTTGAAACATTTCATGACTGGCCTTTCGTGTATTTATCTGTTCAAATTAATCTGTTGTGACAAGGTGACCATATTAGAGGCTAGTGGTCGTGTTGGAGGACGAGTGGAGACCTACAGGAATGAAGAAGAAGGCTGGTATGCTGACCTGGGAGCCATGAGGATCCCAAGTTCTCACCAGTGAGTTTATGTAACTCAAATCAAACATTTACCCCTCCCCCCCTCAGACTGACATAATTGTGTAAAAAGGAAGCTGTGTTGTCGCTGTCTTGTTAGTTTCAAGAGACCTTACAGTTACAAGCTAACTCTGCTACTATCACCTCCTCTGTCAACAGTATCGTTCACTCGTTTGCTAAAACGCTGAACGTCAAGCTGAATAAATTCATCATGGATGACCCCAACACCTTTTACTTGGTTAATGGGTTCCTGGAAAAGACGGACACAGTGAAAAACAACCCAAACATCTTCAATTACACCGTGTGGGAAAGTGAGAAAGGGAAATCAGCCGGCGAGCTGCTACAACGAGCTTTGCTGAAGGTACGTAAGACAGAGGAAAAGAAGGAGAGATGGAGTCCAAGGGCCTTGACTGAAAACTACAAACCTGCTGCTTTAGACATTCTGACACATTAAGTGAATCGTTGCACAAGTTCACACATCTGATCAGATCTTTGGTTATTAATGTCCTTGCATAGCTGGAAAAGCTATTGCACTTTACCTACCTTCATTGTCAAACTGCATGCGCACACTTACATACACCATCAGTGTTTACAAACTGTAAGAACAAATGTTACCAAGTTCTCATATGAACAGATGGTAGCATGTAACATTTAGCATCAGGCAAGTAACTAAGGTTAACCCTCTAGTGGCAATAACCTCCAAGAACTCCCATTGGTTTGCTTTCTGTGTCAGGCTTGGCCATATAGTGGAGATACACATTCATGGTTCATTGTAGACATAGAAATGAAAGCTCACTTTGTGAATACTCACATCAGCTCAATAGATGATTCAACTGACTTCATCAATGCAAGTGATTTTTTTTTCCTTTTCTTTTTTTTGCAGGTCAAACATGATGTGGAAAACCATGGTTGCAGGGCTGCACTGATGAAATACGATCATTATTCTGTGAAGGTAAAACACGATGTGACGTCATGACATTTTGTAAAATGAGAACATTTAACATATTTCTTTTGACACATTTTAAGCCTTTTGTTTTGAGCCCAACTGTCTGCATGACATGGAACTGTGTTTATTTCACAGGACTTTCTGAGAGACCAAGGATGTCGGAGTTCAGAAGCAGTGAGGATGATTGGAGACCTGCTTAATGAACAGAGCCTCATGTACACTGCGGTGACTGAGATGATCTATGAACAGGCTGTCATCAATGATGACATAAAGTGAGTCCCAACACCCCGCATTGTCAACTACTCAATATAAAAACATATTTTCACAGTAGAGTAAAAATTGTTAAATCCCCTATCAACAACAGTTATATATATGAAATTATTATAAAGCTGTTAACTTATTTTACAACCAATCCTTTTTTGAATATTTTGAGCTAAGACATTATAATTCCATGGTGTTACATTTAGCATCAAAGTAAATTTAGAATTTTTTACCATTTGGTGTTTTCTGCAAACAGCTTTTAAAACCTCTTGAGCTACAAGAATATGTAAGCCGTTTTTACCTGCTCCAAACACAACTCAAACAACCAACTAAAAGAATTACCAAAATATCATATTCATATTTCGCCAGCAGTGAGCTCACCCAGCACATTTCAGAACCTAGCGATCGAAGCTACGTGCTAGAAAACAAACCAAGACGACAAAAAGCAAGCAAATGCCACACAAATCCTTCACATCTCTCTCCACAAAAGCATCACCGAGATATGAGCCAACGAACACCAGCAACACAAATCGCTTTATCGCGTTACATTTTGAAGTTTAGATGAAAAAAAGCATTTCGACCCCGCTATGTCTTCCTCGTGTATCCTGTGTTAAATCATTCCGTGGCTTTAGGGGGGCCGTTCAGACCAGGGCTGACGATTTGACTTTCAACGTATCGGATTTTACACTTCACGATAGATGGCGCCTTGTTGATTGTGATTGGCAAACAGTGCTGTCAATCTTTTCCTCGTGGGTATAGCTCAATTCTATTGGCTCTAACTATACTATATATATCTATAATCTTTTTAGTATGGGTATGCAATTTTCGAGCAGAGGCCTAAAAAATAGGTTCGTTTTTATAGTTTGACCATATAAAGTTATTATATCGAACGTGTTGAGAAACTGTTGCTTAATTGCACATCCAACAGACACAGATCCACATTAGCATTCATTTGGACTTGTGTTTGTGGCCACCCAACAAATATACATCAGATATTAATCACCTTTGCTCTACTTTGATTTTCACCAATATATCCAGCTCTTTTAATGCTAAATGCTCCACAGCGTGTACCAGCAAAACCTTAAATTCTTTTGAGCTAGGCAGGAAGTGTACAAAGGATTAAACCAAACCAGGAAAGGAAGACGTTATTTTTGGCTGATAATGTTAGTTTGTCTTAGATTTGTTGTATTATAGACAATGACTTCCAGATCTAAATCAAACCTTGATTCTGATGTTGGCCGCCTAGAACTAATGTCAATCGACTCAAACGACTGCAGGTGGCTCTCCCAGTCTGCATCTTTCAAACAATTATTAATCATCTAAATATTGAACTATGAATGTGGTTGCTAAAACACAGCATACGAACATATTGCAAATCTGCAAGTCTCTCTACTAGAATGCATTCAATAAGAGAATCTATTTGTCTTTTTGTTTTTAAGGTACACAGAAGTGACTGGTGGGTCGGACCTTCTCCCCAAAGCTTTTCAGAATGTCCTCAATGACCTCAAAGTCCCTATACTCCTCAACTCTACGGTCAAACGCATCAAACAGTCAGATAAAGGTGTAACAGTTTCGTATGACACAGGACAAGAGTTGCTGAAGCTTTCTGCCAACATCGTTCTGGTAACAACCACAACCAAAGCAGCCCTTTACATGGACTTTGTTCCAGCTCTCTCCGTTAACAAGATGGAGGCACTGAGGTCAACCCACTATGACAGCTCCACTAAAATCTTCCTCACCTTCAGTGAGAGGTTCTGGGAAAAGGACGGCATCCGAGGGGGAAAGAGCATCACTGACGGGCCCTCGCGTTACATCTACTACCCCAGCCACGGTTTCAAAAATAAGACCATCGGTGTCCTCCTGGCTTCCTACACCTGGTCTGATGACTCCCTCCTCTTCTTAGGTGCGAGCGATGAAGACCTGAAAGAAATGGCTCTGAGAGATTTGGCAAAGATCCACATTCACACGGATGTCAGGTCTCTCTGCAGAGGGGTGTTGGTGAAGAAGTGGAGCATGGATCCTTATAGCTTCGGTGCCTTCGCTCTCTTCACACCCTACCAACATTTAGAGTATGCTAAAGAACTCTTCAGAAGTGAAGGCAGGGTGCACTTTGCTGGTGAGCACACAGCCTTCCCTCACGCTTGGATGGATACAGCTATGAAATCTGCAATCAGGGCTGCTAAGAATATTAACAAAGATTCAGCTAGAACTCAGCATGACGAGCTCTAAGGTTTTAAATCTACTTTCTAGGGAAAATCTGTTTAATAGCAGTAATGAAAATGTTTCGGGGGAAATATTGAGAAACATTACAAAGAAGTGTTGCACTTTTGCTTGGTTTTTGTATCCTTAGGAGTGAGGCTCCTCATAATTATCTTCATTTTCACAACTGACCATCATAAGACAATTAACATAACTTTATGTGCTGCATATGTAAGGGTCTTTAACATTTTCACAAGTCATTCATGTCAGTATACAAAGACTGGCAAAACACAGAGACAAATGCAAATAAACATAATCTTCAAAAACCAAACAACAACAATCTGCTCCCATTAAGACATCTTTTATTACAGTGATTGGATAAAGTAATGATCCATGACAATGAACAGCATTGTTAAATAGTAAATACAGAGAGAGAAAGAGAGAGTGTAAGAAACTAATTCACAATACAACATAACTAAAAAGCTCAGTTCATATAACAAAGAACAGTCAAATTCAATATCGTGAACAGGTTCATTTGTGCTCTTATATAAGTTAGGCTTTCTTCACTTTGAATTTATAATGTGTGCTTGTGAATATGATATTTGGTCAGCCCAAATCTGTGGTTGATGCTCTAATGACTTATTTCACATTCTTAAATGAGTCGTTTGATTTTATTCAGATATGTCCTCTCAAATGTGTGACTTGTTAACTCAAATCATTAGTCTATGATCATCACTTACTCAATTCATATTATCATCATTAATTCATGCACAGAAATGAGTCACTGTTATCCTTGTCTTCTCAATACTTTTTTCTGCACGTTCAGCAATTGTATCCAGCTTTGGTTGCTATTAGTTGGGTTCAAATATACAGTTTAAGTTGTCAGGCAATTGATCTAAATGAGCTAATTCTGTTTAATATGTTTTAATTACATAAAAGGTACATGTGGATGTACTAAAGATTTGGATTCTTAAAAAATATTGTTTTATTTTTGACATATTGTGTATATGTGTACATGTATATCTACATATATGTATAATAAATGTGTTAAAAATAAGTTGGGAGCATGAGTCATTAAACTCAATGGTTGAATTAATTTAGCACAGTTCATTTGTGTACAACACTCAATATTGCTAATTTGTGTGTATGAATGAGAATCAAATGTAACCTCTTTGTGTGAGTTGCATCCAATTCTTTGAGGGAAGCTGCTTCAAAACCCAGTAATGAACCAAAATGATCCCAATAAAACTGATTTATATGCAGACTGTATAACTGTGTATACAAACAATATATCTGTATAAGCAGATGATAAACCTGTATGTGCAGACAATATACATTTTCTATTTCCTTTACTTTGTCCAATGAGATCAAATGTAAAGTGCTATGCTCCAACTTATTGCCTGATGTTTAGTTACAGTGAAACTTACTCTTAATTAATTCAAAGCAAGTCCCCTCTGATCCTGTCCGGTTGTTGTCTTTACTCGTTGCTTTAACAGCAACAGAGCACTTTTCCTTCTCTGTGTAGAAACAGCAAAGGTAAAACCAAACTGCTGGGCAGAATAAACCAGTTTGCAGATATCAGCACCAAACACCTGTCACTGTAGTTCAGCAGCTGTGAGTTGCCTAGAGCAACACAAACGAGAAAACCGGCAAACCACAACCACAGAACTGCCACAATGGCTGTGACTGTATGGAAAGCTCTCTGCTTTGATCGATCTACTCGCTCTCTTTCCCCGCCCACCTCCCCTGGCCCTGGACGAATCAGAACACAGAGAACACAAAGGCTGCAGAAAGTTATGACAATTAAAGAGAAGACCAATGAGCAGAAAAATGGGATGACGGGAAGATCAGGGATGAACAGAACTGTTAAACCACCCCATCCACAGCACAGCAGCCAAACACATACAAGGCTGATATTTCGCAACTTGACCCCACCTGACTGTCTCATCCCCAGATAGGTGACGGGATGAACAACAGCCAGGTATCGTTCCACACAGGTCAGGGTGTGAAAGAACATCTGTCCTGGTAAAACCATAGAAGACACATAAACCCCCACTGTGGTCCCCTCTGAGAGACCAGCATACATGCCACAAAAGGTGACTGCAACCCCAAAGGCGTAGATCAGCTCCATAGCAGCCATGTGGAAGGTGAAGATGTCAGAGTGCCTCGTTGTTGCAAAGGAGCGCTGCCGCCGCCATTGTTGGTAACCCAGGTAGAGGATGAGGATGGAGAGGGGGACGAGGAGCAATATCTTAGTGATGATGAAGGCAATGGAGATGAAAACTGCAGTTTCAATGTTGAAGCAGTGGTAAAAGGAAGAAGAAGAGTTGACTGACATATTGGTTCATATGATGTTGCTTTGATGGAGAAAAGGGAGAAAGAGAGTGAGAAACTAATCATTGAGACAATGAGACAACAATCACCTTCATTTCTAAGATCATTAAAGTTAATCAAAACTACAACACATTGTTAGCCATTCAATGCAGACATCATTTCTTTAATACTGCAGATTATTTATTGTAGGTAGCTTTAATAACTGTGTTACTGCCTGAAAGCAAAATCTGAACACAGTTGTCCAATATGGAACTCATATTCTTTTAATATTATTATTTCTAGAACCAGCAGATTCATAAAATCGCATTACAGAATTAATTACAGTCTTTGACTTTTTGACAGACATTATTTTGTATACATAGACATGAATGCAGTTAAAATCAACAAAACACAAAGCAGGTATTTAAGACTATGAACTGAAAGTCGTCGTGTAATAAAGGACACCCACCTTGTTTGTTTCTGATGTTTCTCACGGACTGCTTTTCTCCAGCAGCTGATCCTTACGTGTATCAGTGCATCTGGGTGTGAGTGTATTAAAGGCACCATGCGTCAAAGTGACAGACAGCAGCAGGACTGTGTTGTTGTTTTTTTGTTGCATGTTGTCAAAGAAATGCTCACACAGATTCGTGTCACTTAATACATGAAATTGTGGTAAGCAAATTTAGTTCTCACATTATTGCAGAGTGAGGTCAGAGTGCAGGGTCAGCTGCTGATGAGCATCACTGGTAGTGTTCTAGTGTCTCGAGGATATTTTAGTCGTTTGAAATAGAATAACTGGTTAGATTTCTGGGTGTTTGTGTTATAACCTGTCTTAATGCAGGA
>NW_022281176.1:0-12674 GCF_004355925.1 Anarrhichthys ocellatus | reverse complement strand
CAGTGCATCTGGGTGTGAGTGTATTAAAGGCACCATGCGTCAAAGTGACAGACAGCAGCAGGACTGTGTTGTTGTTTTTTTGTTGCATGTTGTCAAAGAAATGCTCACACAGATTCGTGTCACTTAATACATGAAATTGTGGTAAGCAAATTTAGTTCTCACATTATTGCAGAGTGAGGTCAGAGTGCAGGGTCAGCTGCTGATGAGCATCACTGGTAGTGTTCTAGTGTCTCGAGGATATTTTAGTCGTTTGAAATAGAATAACTGGTTAGATTTCTGGGTGTTTGTGTTATAACCTGTCTTAATGCAGGAGATGTACATTTACAATTGTCTCTTTATGTAAGATGAAACTCCAAACATAAGGCATTTGAATCTAAGTATTTCCTATCATTCATTTAATCAACCATGTTTTGGTGGTGGGATACGAGGAAAACCGGAGAACCTTTTTATTCCCCCCTTCCCAAAAGTCTCATTTGTTGCCTTCATTACTTTCAACGTTTGCAGCTGCATTTGTCAAGATGTTTGTTTTTCCATCATTTAGTGTTTCTTAAGAACTAAGAACCAAAGTATTGCTCAACACCAAGTGAAACTTCTACCAACAACTAAACAAGTTAGTGCAAGCCCAAGAATTCCGATGAAAAGCTGCAGAGGGACAATCATTGGCCAGATCGTCCCAAGTATATTAAAGTGCTATCCATAACATAAGTACTACCATATATATACTTAGTGTGCAGTAAAATGTTCTCTGCTCAATATTTTACTATAAATATGATGTTTCTGGATGCATATTACTGCTGCATTATATATGTATGTTGCCTCTTTTGGTGCAGTGCATCTGGGTGTGAGTGTATTAAAGGCACCATGCGTCAAAGTGACAGACAGCAGCAGGACTGTGTTGTTGTTTTTTTGTTGCATGTTGTCAAAGAAATGCTCACACAGATTCGTGTCACTTAATACATGAAATTGTGGTAAGCAAATTTAGTTCTCACATTATTGCAGAGTGAGGTCAGAGTGCAGGGTCAGCTGCTGATGAGCATCACTGGTAGTGTTCTAGTGTCTCGAGGATATTTTAGTCGTTTGAAATAGAATAACTGGTTAGATTTCTGGGTGTTTGTGTTATAACCTGTCTTAATGCAGGATATGTACATTTACAATTGTCTCTTTATGTAAGATGAAACTCCAAACATAAAGCATTTGAATCTAAGTATTTCCTATCATTCATTTAATCAACCATGTTTTGGTGGTGGGATGCGAGGAAAACCGGAGAACCTTTTTATTCCCCCCTTCCCAAAGTTTCGGTTGTTGCCTTCATTACTTTCAACGTTTGCAGCTGCATTTGTCAAGATGTTTGTTTTGTCATTCAGTGTTTCTTAAGAACTCAGATTTTGGTCAGTTTCCAGTAAAACTTCTACCAACAACTAAACAAGTTAGTGCACGCTAACATTTTCCAATGAAAAGCTGCAAACTGAAAAACAATGTCGTAATCATTGCTAGTATGTTCAAGTGCTATCAATGCCAAGTGAAACTACCCACACCCAGTACATGAGTGAAAGAACACAAACAAATATAATTCTCACCACCACAGATCCTCTACAATTGGCTAAGAGAGGCATGTAACAACACATGATCCTCGATCGATCAACATAAAAGCAGCCACGGAGATCTTGTGAACCACAACTTTGGAAACGGAGCAAAGTTCTGCGAAGATAGTCGGGAGGGATCAACCAACAGATGAATGCCATGAAAGAAAAACCTTTAGCTTTGGAGACCAAGCTGAAGGCTGTTCCTGTTTCTCCTCATTTCACCAAAGACGGAAAGACGACAAGCTTCCGAACTGAGATGGAACCACATGTGGTGAAATGGAAATTATGTGAGTATGTTGCAGCAATATTGTGATCTATTTTATTTAGACAAAATATCGTCTAAATAAATCTTTTATAATTCCAAAAATCATACGCAAATAAAAGAATCTTACTTAAGCTATCAGACAAAATTGTACAGACTTTTGGAAGCTTGAAGGTATCTAGAATTTGATGTGAATTATTTTGCATCATTTATCATAATTCATCTTTAATCACTATTTGAAGATATTGCTATGTAAGTATGGGATTCCAGCTCCTCAGACGCCGCACACACACACACACGTATACATAATAATGACCTATTCTTAATATATAAGTTAAGTTAATAATGAACTTATATATTATTTTTGATTATTTATTAATTTATAATTACTTCTACTAGAATTGTTATTGTATTCTCTAAGGATTTTGTTCTTTGTGTTTTTCGTGTTTTTTTCTTATGTATATTTATATTTTTACATAGGGATATTTGTGTACATGAACTGTATTTGTGTATTTATTTGTAGATTGAAATACATCCCGTATTACTACCGAACCTCAATCGACACCCCTCACTCACCCATCAAACGGATCACACATCCACACACTTATATCGTATATTGTAATATTTTGCTGGACCTCCACTTCTCACTTGTATACTCTTCATTCTAAACCTGAATATTATTCTCCTCAGTTTGTTTTTGTCCCTGTCTTACTTTGTATAATTTATTGGGTCATATATGTGTGTTAATGTAATTGTCTGCACTTGTTTTGTACTCAATAAAAAAAAATGTAAAAAAGAATTTACTTTTTTAATTTGGAAGTTGAACCTCAGCTCCTATAATTTATTATAGTATATTGATCTTGTTAAGGGGGAATTTGTCTTTGCATTTGACCCGTCCCTGTATATAGGGAGCAGTGGGCTGCCAATGACAGGCGCCCGGGGGGCTGTTAGGGGTTCAGTGTCTTCGACTCAGTACACGTCCCAGTTAAGGATCGAATTGTCCAACTTGCGGTTACCAGACAACCCTCTTAACCCAGTGAGCCACGGTCGCCCCAAATAATAAGCTCAAAGAAAACTGTGAAACCAAAATACAGACACTTGAATATGTCCTCATTGCAAACCATTAAAAACACCAACCTAAAGTCACATATTCTGTTATATCAGGCTATCAGACTGGAGCCGTGGCTTCAGAAATGGAGCTTTTACTGTTTTCCACCAGATTGAACCATTTTCTCATGTTTGTCCTATGGGGCAAATTCATGCTATTTTCCTGGTTTCCACTGGGGGCACTGCTGCAGTATTATGGAGCACTGCAGTGATTGGTGCAATTCCCGACATCAATCTTGATCCCATTTATTGCTATATCCCAGAATGTAGCAGGCATTTTCAATATATAAAAAAAAAAAAAATGTATATTTGGTAGTTTTAATCATAACATAAGTTGTTTAAAAGAATGAACTCAGTGAAAGTGGAAAACAATGTTAATATTTAATTTGATGGCAGTTTTTTTATTTCAGTCCTCTAAGGACATCAGATCAACTTCATTCTTGAGTCACCTTGTTGGGTTTTATAGTGATAATGTTTAACAAGGTGGCCCTAAATAGAGAAGTGACGGATGAAATAGAGTTAAAGAACACCATTGCACTTCACATTGTGGATTTCATAATGCATAATTAAGATACTTTCTTTTATTATTTTCTTTATTTATTTAGTAGTTTTATGTGATAACTAAGGAATTTGCTCTGTTTAGTCAAATGCATGAATCAATGAATGTTAAATATCTTTCATGACGGAGTTAAGTGGTGTGTTTTACTCTTGATATGTTTCCAGTTGCTGTCAGTGTGCTGTTTCTCGCACTCTACCCCGCCCATGCTGCTGGTGTCTGGCAGAATGAAAGTCTGGCTGACTGTCTGGAGGACAATGACTATGATGAGCTTCTGCACATAGTGGAAACCGGTCTCCCTCCCCCAAACACAACTCATCATGTGGTTATCGTCGGAGCTGGCATGGCTGGACTGACAGCTGCCAAGCTCCTGAAAGACGCAGGACACAAGGTACATGCAACGGACTCATACACTACACATGATGTTATAAAACCACTGCACAACAAAAAGCATTTTCTTGTGAACAAATTGCTGGAGTTCGGGAGAGTTAATTAACGTTCAGGGTCTCTATTCTTAAAACCTGGGTTGGCATCAAGGACGCTGCACTTAGTTGGTTTTATTCTTACCTTTTAGAGAGAACCCACTCAGTCACCAGCGGTAATTACTCATCCTCTACATCTCACATTACCTGTGGTGTACCCCAAGGTTCAATTTTAGGTCCAATTTCATTTTCCATATACATGCTCCCACTTGATCAAATCATCCAACGTCCTAATGTCTCTTTTCATTTCTATGCAGACGACACGCAGACCTTTCCTTGAGACCTAATGACCCCAGAAGCCTAGCTGCTATTTTAGACTGTTAATGATATCTTAATGCCACCAAAGTCCCAACAAGTCTTCTTTTTGATGTAACACTGAAAGTCTTACTTGTTAACTGGTGAGTTGCCAAAGCACTGACGTTAACTAGGCAAAAATGGATCCAGCCCACTAGGTAACTAGTGACCTACACTTGTCTGCACTACCTACATAGTGAGAGACAAAATTGCTCCCTAATTACCTAGATCAGGGGTCGGCAACCTTTACTATCCAAAGAGCCATTTTGCCCTATTTTCCACCAAATAAAATTCGTGTGGAGCCGCAAAATTATTTATTTGATATCACAGCTTATAAAGTTATATATAGTTATATTATATATACAAAAACTATAGTTTGTTGTATTTATGAAAATATAGAACAAGTATAAAGACGATTCTTGACATTTTATTGCAGTTTTACCTGTTATAACAACATCAAACTCTTATGAAGAGTAGAGTTTGCTGCAGCAGCTGAGAATTCGCTCATCTCCAGCATGACACTTTTCAGCACATGCTGTGTGCTTGTTGTGGAAGCATACAGTAAGCCAGCATCGTTGGCAGTGAAAGCAAATGAAGACGTCCACGCAGAGTTGAACTCTATTTTCCTCCGTGACTTTTCTGGACATGTTCATGCCCCACCGCCCCAACAAAATTGTAACAAAATGGTCCACGTTGAACTTTTGTTGAAATAACAACATTTTGACTCCTCCATCTGTGCTTTTTCAAATAATAGAATAAAGAAAATTGCAATTACTTTCAAGTAAACCAGATCGCTCCATCAGACAAAAACAAATACAATGTGCAATCCCTTTGTTAGAACAATGCAAATAAAGTTCAATCTGTGCAAAAAATAACTAATATTTGGCAAAAAATAGCTTATTGTGGCTGCAATTCACCTGTTTTGCACTGAATATCTTTCCAAGATAATAACAATAAAGTGCAACCTGTGAAAAACTAAACAAAACAAGTTCAAATATTTGGCAATAAAGAGTTTTACTGAGTTTTACACTGCATATCTTTTCAAAACAACAATAGCGTGCAACCTGTGCAAATGTGTGAGCCATATGTCGTATATCAGGAGCATTTTATTTTAAATATGAGCTTTAAAATGTAGCATTCTAAAAGTAAAATAATAGCTGTGATAATAGCTGTGATAATAATAATAGCTGCACGTGGGACTGTTGGGACTGTTAGTCCACTGGCTGTGGTCATCACAGTGAACAGTGTGATGGGAGGACATGTGAGCCCTTGTTGCTCTACGTCCTCTACGGATCTACACGATTCACGTGGATGATATATTTTGATTCAAAACGGCAAATTTCGCCGAAAAGCGACAAGTTTGCAGGTATGAATAAAGTTCTTGAAATAAAAAAATTCTGCATTTCCCCCTGCGCCCCACCTGCAATACCGCCGCACCCCACAGTTTGAGAACCACTGGTCTATAGTAAGCAATGCATATTTTTTCCCCACCTCCTCATTAGCATTTTCTGAAACAAGCGTGACTATATTTTGGCTTTCACTAGATCAACTAGTAATATCAAAAGACACTCCAGCTAGTTAGTTTTGGCTTTCACCGGTTCAACTAGAGCTCGAATGGCTTTCCATACGTACACCTACTTTGTATATCTACTACATTTGAAACATTTCATGACTGGCCTTTCGTGTATTTATCTGTTCAAATTAATCTGTTGTGACAAGGTGACCATATTAGAGGCTAGTGGTCGTGTTGGAGGACGAGTGGAGACCTACAGGAATGAAGAAGAAGGCTGGTATGCTGACCTGGGAGCCATGAGGATCCCAAGTTCTCACCAGTGAGTTTATGTAACTCAAATCAAACATTTACCCCTCCCCCCCTCAGACTGACATAATTGTGTAAAAAGGAAGCTGTGTTGTCGCTGTCTTGTTAGTTTCAAGAGACCTTACAGTTACAAGCTAACTCTGCTACTATCACCTCCTCTGTCAACAGTATCGTTCACTCGTTTGCTAAAACGCTGAACGTCAAGCTGAATAAATTCATCATGGATGACCCCAACACCTTTTACTTGGTTAATGGGTTCCTGGAAAAGACGGACACAGTGAAAAACAACCCAAACATCTTCAATTACACCGTGTGGGAAAGTGAGAAAGGGAAATCAGCCGGCGAGCTGCTACAACGAGCTTTGCTGAAGGTACGTAAGACAGAGGAAAAGAAGGAGAGATGGAGTCCAAGGGCCTTGACTGAAAACTACAAACCTGCTGCTTTAGACATTCTGACACATTAAGTGAATCGTTGCACAAGTTCACACATCTGATCAGATCTTTGGTTATTAATGTCCTTGCATAGCTGGAAAAGCTATTGCACTTTACCTACCTTCATTGTCAAACTGCATGCGCACACTTACATACACCATCAGTGTTTACAAACTGTAAGAACAAATGTTACCAAGTTCTCATATGAACAGATGGTAGCATGTAACATTTAGCATCAGGCAAGTAACTAAGGTTAACCCTCTAGTGGCAATAACCTCCAAGAACTCCCATTGGTTTGCTTTCTGTGTCAGGCTTGGCCATATAGTGGAGATACACATTCATGGTTCATTGTAGACATAGAAATGAAAGCTCACTTTGTGAATACTCACATCAGCTCAATAGATGATTCAACTGACTTCATCAATGCAAGTGATTTTTTTTTCCTTTTCTTTTTTTTGCAGGTCAAACATGATGTGGAAAACCATGGTTGCAGGGCTGCACTGATGAAATACGATCATTATTCTGTGAAGGTAAAACACGATGTGACGTCATGACATTTTGTAAAATGAGAACATTTAACATATTTCTTTTGACACATTTTAAGCCTTTTGTTTTGAGCCCAACTGTCTGCATGACATGGAACTGTGTTTATTTCACAGGACTTTCTGAGAGACCAAGGATGTCGGAGTTCAGAAGCAGTGAGGATGATTGGAGACCTGCTTAATGAACAGAGCCTCATGTACACTGCGGTGACTGAGATGATCTATGAACAGGCTGTCATCAATGATGACATAAAGTGAGTCCCAACACCCCGCATTGTCAACTACTCAATATAAAAACATATTTTCACAGTAGAGTAAAAATTGTTAAATCCCCTATCAACAACAGTTATATATATGAAATTATTATAAAGCTGTTAACTTATTTTACAACCAATCCTTTTTTGAATATTTTGAGCTAAGACATTATAATTCCATGGTGTTACATTTAGCATCAAAGTAAATTTAGAATTTTTTACCATTTGGTGTTTTCTGCAAACAGCTTTTAAAACCTCTTGAGCTACAAGAATATGTAAGCCGTTTTTACCTGCTCCAAACACAACTCAAACAACCAACTAAAAGAATTACCAAAATATCATATTCATATTTCGCCAGCAGTGAGCTCACCCAGCACATTTCAGAACCTAGCGATCGAAGCTACGTGCTAGAAAACAAACCAAGACGACAAAAAGCAAGCAAATGCCACACAAATCCTTCACATCTCTCTCCACAAAAGCATCACCGAGATATGAGCCAACGAACACCAGCAACACAAATCGCTTTATCGCGTTACATTTTGAAGTTTAGATGAAAAAAAGCATTTCGACCCCGCTATGTCTTCCTCGTGTATCCTGTGTTAAATCATTCCGTGGCTTTAGGGGGGCCGTTCAGACCAGGGCTGACGATTTGACTTTCAACGTATCGGATTTTACACTTCACGATAGATGGCGCCTTGTTGATTGTGATTGGCAAACAGTGCTGTCAATCTTTTCCTCGTGGGTATAGCTCAATTCTATTGGCTCTAACTATACTATATATATCTATAATCTTTTTAGTATGGGTATGCAATTTTCGAGCAGAGGCCTAAAAAATAGGTTCGTTTTTATAGTTTGACCATATAAAGTTATTATATCGAACGTGTTGAGAAACTGTTGCTTAATTGCACATCCAACAGACACAGATCCACATTAGCATTCATTTGGACTTGTGTTTGTGGCCACCCAACAAATATACATCAGATATTAATCACCTTTGCTCTACTTTGATTTTCACCAATATATCCAGCTCTTTTAATGCTAAATGCTCCACAGCGTGTACCAGCAAAACCTTAAATTCTTTTGAGCTAGGCAGGAAGTGTACAAAGGATTAAACCAAACCAGGAAAGGAAGACGTTATTTTTGGCTGATAATGTTAGTTTGTCTTAGATTTGTTGTATTATAGACAATGACTTCCAGATCTAAATCAAACCTTGATTCTGATGTTGGCCGCCTAGAACTAATGTCAATCGACTCAAACGACTGCAGGTGGCTCTCCCAGTCTGCATCTTTCAAACAATTATTAATCATCTAAATATTGAACTATGAATGTGGTTGCTAAAACACAGCATACGAACATATTGCAAATCTGCAAGTCTCTCTACTAGAATGCATTCAATAAGAGAATCTATTTGTCTTTTTGTTTTTAAGGTACACAGAAGTGACTGGTGGGTCGGACCTTCTCCCCAAAGCTTTTCAGAATGTCCTCAATGACCTCAAAGTCCCTATACTCCTCAACTCTACGGTCAAACGCATCAAACAGTCAGATAAAGGTGTAACAGTTTCGTATGACACAGGACAAGAGTTGCTGAAGCTTTCTGCCAACATCGTTCTGGTAACAACCACAACCAAAGCAGCCCTTTACATGGACTTTGTTCCAGCTCTCTCCGTTAACAAGATGGAGGCACTGAGGTCAACCCACTATGACAGCTCCACTAAAATCTTCCTCACCTTCAGTGAGAGGTTCTGGGAAAAGGACGGCATCCGAGGGGGAAAGAGCATCACTGACGGGCCCTCGCGTTACATCTACTACCCCAGCCACGGTTTCAAAAATAAGACCATCGGTGTCCTCCTGGCTTCCTACACCTGGTCTGATGACTCCCTCCTCTTCTTAGGTGCGAGCGATGAAGACCTGAAAGAAATGGCTCTGAGAGATTTGGCAAAGATCCACATTCACACGGATGTCAGGTCTCTCTGCAGAGGGGTGTTGGTGAAGAAGTGGAGCATGGATCCTTATAGCTTCGGTGCCTTCGCTCTCTTCACACCCTACCAACATTTAGAGTATGCTAAAGAACTCTTCAGAAGTGAAGGCAGGGTGCACTTTGCTGGTGAGCACACAGCCTTCCCTCACGCTTGGATGGATACAGCTATGAAATCTGCAATCAGGGCTGCTAAGAATATTAACAAAGATTCAGCTAGAACTCAGCATGACGAGCTCTAAGGTTTTAAATCTACTTTCTAGGGAAAATCTGTTTAATAGCAGTAATGAAAATGTTTCGGGGGAAATATTGAGAAACATTACAAAGAAGTGTTGCACTTTTGCTTGGTTTTTGTATCCTTAGGAGTGAGGCTCCTCATAATTATCTTCATTTTCACAACTGACCATCATAAGACAATTAACATAACTTTATGTGCTGCATATGTAAGGGTCTTTAACATTTTCACAAGTCATTCATGTCAGTATACAAAGACTGGCAAAACACAGAGACAAATGCAAATAAACATAATCTTCAAAAACCAAACAACAACAATCTGCTCCCATTAAGACATCTTTTATTACAGTGATTGGATAAAGTAATGATCCATGACAATGAACAGCATTGTTAAATAGTAAATACAGAGAGAGAAAGAGAGAGTGTAAGAAACTAATTCACAATACAACATAACTAAAAAGCTCAGTTCATATAACAAAGAACAGTCAAATTCAATATCGTGAACAGGTTCATTTGTGCTCTTATATAAGTTAGGCTTTCTTCACTTTGAATTTATAATGTGTGCTTGTGAATATGATATTTGGTCAGCCCAAATCTGTGGTTGATGCTCTAATGACTTATTTCACATTCTTAAATGAGTCGTTTGATTTTATTCAGATATGTCCTCTCAAATGTGTGACTTGTTAACTCAAATCATTAGTCTATGATCATCACTTACTCAATTCATATTATCATCATTAATTCATGCACAGAAATGAGTCACTGTTATCCTTGTCTTCTCAATACTTTTTTCTGCACGTTCAGCAATTGTATCCAGCTTTGGTTGCTATTAGTTGGGTTCAAATATACAGTTTAAGTTGTCAGGCAATTGATCTAAATGAGCTAATTCTGTTTAATATGTTTTAATTACATAAAAGGTACATGTGGATGTACTAAAGATTTGGATTCTTAAAAAATATTGTTTTATTTTTGACATATTGTGTATATGTGTACATGTATATCTACATATATGTATAATAAATGTGTTAAAAATAAGTTGGGAGCATGAGTCATTAAACTCAATGGTTGAATTAATTTAGCACAGTTCATTTGTGTACAACACTCAATATTGCTAATTTGTGTGTATGAATGAGAATCAAATGTAACCTCTTTGTGTGAGTTGCATCCAATTCTTTGAGGGAAGCTGCTTCAAAACCCAGTAATGAACCAAAATGATCCCAATAAAACTGATTTATATGCAGACTGTATAACTGTGTATACAAACAATATATCTGTATAAGCAGATGATAAACCTGTATGTGCAGACAATATACATTTTCTATTTCCTTTACTTTGTCCAATGAGATCAAATGTAAAGTGCTATGCTCCAACTTATTGCCTGATGTTTAGTTACAGTGAAACTTACTCTTAATTAATTCAAAGCAAGTCCCCTCTGATCCTGTCCGGTTGTTGTCTTTACTCGTTGCTTTAACAGCAACAGAGCACTTTTCCTTCTCTGTGTAGAAACAGCAAAGGTAAAACCAAACTGCTGGGCAGAATAAACCAGTTTGCAGATATCAGCACCAAACACCTGTCACTGTAGTTCAGCAGCTGTGAGTTGCCTAGAGCAACACAAACGAGAAAACCGGCAAACCACAACCACAGAACTGCCACAATGGCTGTGACTGTATGGAAAGCTCTCTGCTTTGATCGATCTACTCGCTCTCTTTCCCCGCCCACCTCCCCTGGCCCTGGACGAATCAGAACACAGAGAACACAAAGGCTGCAGAAAGTTATGACAATTAAAGAGAAGACCAATGAGCAGAAAAATGGGATGACGGGAAGATCAGGGATGAACAGAACTGTTAAACCACCCCATCCACAGCACAGCAGCCAAACACATACAAGGCTGATATTTCGCAACTTGACCCCACCTGACTGTCTCATCCCCAGATAGGTGACGGGATGAACAACAGCCAGGTATCGTTCCACACAGGTCAGGGTGTGAAAGAACATCTGTCCTGGTAAAACCATAGAAGACACATAAACCCCCACTGTGGTCCCCTCTGAGAGACCAGCATACATGCCACAAAAGGTGACTGCAACCCCAAAGGCGTAGATCAGCTCCATAGCAGCCATGTGGAAGGTGAAGATGTCAGAGTGCCTCGTTGTTGCAAAGGAGCGCTGCCGCCGCCATTGTTGGTAACCCAGGTAGAGGATGAGGATGGAGAGGGGGACGAGGAGCAATATCTTAGTGATGATGAAGGCAATGGAGATGAAAACTGCAGTTTCAATGTTGAAGCAGTGGTAAAAGGAAGAAGAAGAGTTGACTGACATATTGGTTCATATGATGTTGCTTTGATGGAGAAAAGGGAGAAAGAGAGTGAGAAACTAATCATTGAGACAATGAGACAACAATCACCTTCATTTCTAAGATCATTAAAGTTAATCAAAACTACAACACATTGTTAGCCATTCAATGCAGACATCATTTCTTTAATACTGCAGATTATTTATTGTAGGTAGCTTTAATAACTGTGTTACTGCCTGAAAGCAAAATCTGAACACAGTTGTCCAATATGGAACTCATATTCTTTTAATATTATTATTTCTAGAACCAGCAGATTCATAAAATCGCATTACAGAATTAATTACAGTCTTTGACTTTTTGACAGACATTATTTTGTATACATAGACATGAATGCAGTTAAAATCAACAAAACACAAAGCAGGTATTTAAGACTATGAACTGAAAGTCGTCGTGTAATAAAGGACACCCACCTTGTTTGTTTCTGATGTTTCTCACGGACTGCTTTTCTCCAGCAGCTGATCCTTACGTGTATCAGTGCATCTGGGTGTGAGTGTATTAAAGGCACCATGCGTCAAAGTGACAGACAGCAGCAGGACTGTGTTGTTGTTTTTTTGTTGCATGTTGTCAAAGAAATGCTCACACAGATTCGTGTCACTTAATACATGAAATTGTGGTAAGCAAATTTAGTTCTCACATTATTGCAGAGTGAGGTCAGAGTGCAGGGTCAGCTGCTGATGAGCATCACTGGTAGTGTTCTAGTGTCTCGAGGATATTTTAGTCGTTTGAAATAGAATAACTGGTTAGATTTCTGGGTGTTTGTGTTATAACCTGTCTTAATGCAGGA
>NW_022281175.1:6592-12694 GCF_004355925.1 Anarrhichthys ocellatus | reverse complement strand
GAGAAGTAGAGTCATTTTCTCATAGACTTCTATACAACCAGAGGAGCAACCTTGAGTTCAACAACCTTGAGTTCTCAGAACTCAAGGTTGTTTTCGTTTGGCCATTTCAATACAACTTTTCTAATGTGATACTTCAAAATAAGCATAAAAATATGTGGATGGAAACACGGCTACAGTTAGTGACTTGCTGGTGAAAATAGTGGAGCAGTTAACAGCTACGGAGCCAGATGTTTCTCTCAGGAGTTGGTGGAGACCACACTTGACCTAGAAGGAGAGCCGATACTGGACTTACATTTAAAAGGTGGCCAGAAACGCGACTCCAAATAAATGCTAGATGTGTAAAAAGCCACCTTTTTGCTAATGAATTCGCCAATTCGACGGTGTTAATATCAAAATCCAATGTTGTGTTCACCGCTGAAGTGGCTGGTTTGAGTAACGATATCATGCCTCAAACTAAAAGAAAGAATGGGAACATGTTACCCATGTGAAAAGACCCTGTAAAACAAAATAGAGTATATTGAGGTGGAAACAGAGTTCCCCGATTGTTTGTGTTCAAAGTGCCAACAGGAAGTGGAACCTCATTTGAAGCGATGGAGCACAATGGCGCACAAAGACGAGAACTCGACAACATACAGGGGCTAAGAGCTGCCCAGGAAACGCTCCAGAAGAGTGATGGAGGATTGTCTCCTTTTTCTCCTCTTTGGGATGTTAAACACTAAGAATGTGCCAAGTATAGCCGCTAATTCCAACAAACAAGAACCTTGACTTTTTCTAACTGTGGAGGAGTACGGAAGATGAAAGGCTGCGCGGTGAGTCTCGGGACATAGAGGCTCATTCTGAGAGTCTGAGGGTTAAAGACATCAGTCAGTGTCCCGGTCCACCTCTGGAGCTCTGGTGTTGGTCACTTCTGTCAGCACGTTGTTGCTGGGTGCCATCACTCCTCAGCCTCATTAGGAACTACAGGCCTGTCCTCACTTCATGTGCATGTGGCTGACGCACTGTGTCTCTCTTCGTGGCCGTGCATTGAAGCAAAGGAACAGATACACGAGTCAGAAGTTGGTTATTTACAAAGTGTGCTCTTACACAAGAACAGCAGCAGCCTGCAGCTGTCAAAGACTTCAACGTGACCCACGAGGGGGAACATGTCTACGATGAGCTGTCAGAAACCCAATTCAACACATTCGTTTTGTCTACACGTGTACGGATAATTCTTTAAACGGATATTATCCTCCACGTTTTAACCTCTCGTCCACACGAGCTTTATGTCACCAAAACGGATATATTAAGATAAAATAAGATAATCCTTATTAGTCCCACAGCAGGGACATTTGCAGGATTACAGCAGCAAAGTGGACAAAAAGACACATCAGTCGAACCCTGTAGCCCTCTATAGGTGTAGATTAAAAAAACAAATCTGCTTACTTTGTATTTGTGTCGACGAGTAAAACGGATCGTTTGGGAAACGATGACGTCATCGCCCCAATTCACGCGTGCCCATCGTTGCTTTGTGTAACAACCATGCGCCAGAACCGGTAACAAAGATGGCGGACTCTCGGATCATTTAGGTTTTGGTGGCACTGATTCGGTCTAATGATCAATTTACATTTAAACTTAACGTTGCTCCACCACTTTACAGATGTACACTCAGCGAGTGCTTTACGATTGTTTACTATTTGTTAACACCGCCTCAGGAGACTCAGCGTGTTCTTCTCTGGTATTTGACGTATCGCTGACGTAGGTTTTCATTGCCACCTACTGGTCCGGTACATCTGTTTTAAAAATATGCGAATACGTGTAGACTGGAGCCTCTAAAACACGTCTCTGTGACTCTTCCCTCCCCACAGAGTGGTGCCCGGGGATTTATTGTTGGGTGATTAGTGATGACAGAGAAGACTCAACCGGTCTAGCCAAAACATTTGTGCACATGTGATGATAGATGGGCCATAATTCCTCTCTGTTCTCTTTGGTCACACTAACCCCCCCCTCGCCGTGCTGTTATTGTGTCAGCCCCCATAATCTTGGCGAGACCCATGTTAACACACGGTCCCAACACAAATAACACCAAACTCCTGCTGGGCTGGAGCAGCAGTGGTAATGACTGCAAGAACACACAC
This sequence comes from Anarrhichthys ocellatus, assembly GCF_004355925.1. Taxonomy (NCBI): domain Eukaryota; kingdom Metazoa; phylum Chordata; class Actinopteri; order Perciformes; family Anarhichadidae; genus Anarrhichthys; species Anarrhichthys ocellatus. The sequence goes on along the minus strand of NW_022281175.1, from coordinate 10,580 downwards.
ACACAGAACGCAGAGAGGAGGATTCACTCTAAATGAAATGATTAAACTCTGCTTCAAGGCTTTTCAAGTCAATTTGAAACATCAGTTAGTTGGACGACATTAAAAGCAATTTTCAATAGATGCAAAATATCTTTTTTCTTTTACGTTGATACATTTGAAACAGCAGTGAGCAATCTGTGGAGTCAAATTCAACCAGTGACATAACATTGGCCTTATTGTCCCCACTCATGCTGCATTTCTGTTTTGAATTTGGCACCAATGTTTGAAACAAGTTTGGAGAAACCAAACACCCCAGCGAGGGTCTGTTTCCTCTCAGAGATACACACCTTTCATGTGCAGATTTAGGTTTCGGTCCAGCGAACAGTGGAACACACACACACACACACACAGTCGTGTTTTCATGCCTTTGGGGGCGTTACACTGACTTCCTGGAGACTAACCATAACCTAACCATCACCATAACCTGAAACCAAGTCTTCACCTTGAAATGTAATGATTTACATTATGAGGACGTGTAATTGCATTTTGTCCTAAAAAAAAGGCGAGTCCCCATAATGTGTCAGATATGCGTCCCCACAAGATGGGTAAAACATGCCCGTACACACACACACACACACACAGATGCATCGGGAGGCTTACTTCATGGAGAAAGGCCTCCAGTGTCTGTGGCCCTTCTGAAAAGTGTGATGTGGGGACCAGCGTTTCCGTCTGGGTCCTCTGAATTAGCCACGCTGAACCTTTTAACCCAGACCACACACACACACACACACACACACACACAAACACATACACACACACGTGCACTGAATGATAATTCCCTGCCATACAGGGACATCATGCGAGGGGGGTGACTGTCAGAGCGAACAGCTGCTGTGCCAAAACACATCTATCTTCCACAGGAAGTTATTGGTCAAACAAGTGCAATGAATCTGTTGTTCTTGTCTTGTTGACCATGACAAGATCTGCCCCCCCCCCCCCACACACACACACACATACACACACATATGATATGCATACACTGAAAAGCGAGCGCTCGTGTTTGTGCGTTCACTTTCTCTTCCTCTCTGCCGTCAACAGAAACAGCAGAGTGGAAAGAGAATCAAGGTCATGGACATAAAAGACAGCTGCTTCACTCCCACGCCCAGTGACAATAAAGAGCCCCGGTGTTAAAGTTAGTAGTAATGCTAGTTACAAAAAATTATTAAAACTCATTAAAAGTCACACTTCCTTGAGAACACAAAGAGTGAGGAGAACAGAGTGAACCAGTTTATAAGTGGTGACCAGGGGACCCCCCTGGTTGCCACTGGGTATTTCATTCACTGCTGGAGACCCTTCCCATTGGAGATCTTCCCATTGGCTGGTAGACCAGGGGTCCCCAGGAGGGAGGCCCTTCTGCTGGTACAGTATAAACAAATGCTAAAGCTAAAATGGCCACTGATCGTGGCACAGCTACCATTCAGTCGTCAGACGCTGCAGGTGTACTCCACCCACACAGATGCTGGAGGAGAGCTCAGTCTGTCATGCTACGTTTCTTCTGAGCAAAAAAAGAAAAGAAAAGGATGGCACATATGTAGGACACGAGACGACGTTCTGCCTCGCCGCCTCGGGGCTGTCGCCAGAAGCAAATGATTTATAGCGGCCCGTGTTCATGTTCAATTGTGGGAGAGCTGATAAAATAAGGAAGTGCAGATACCCGCCCTCCCGAGCCGTGCTCTGGTAGACATCAGCCTTGAACCCATAACTCCAGGAGCGCAGCCCTGTCATGCTGAAGAATGAGAGTCTGAGCTGGGTGATGGAATAGTCAGGGCCTTCAGATTCTCATAAATTACACCCTTGTTATAAATAAACTCCAGTGGTGGATTTCAAGGCAGAACATTCTTCAGAAAAAAAACGTCTTTTGTCTGCAGGAAAGGTGCAGTCCAAGACCTGACCTTCCAAGACCTGCACAACTAAAGAGAGGAGCATTTGAATGGGATTGGTGCAGGGATGTAGTGTACGGAGCGCCCGTTGCTAAAAAGCACGTGGTATGCTGACGTATATTAAAGTATAAGAGCGAGAATGGTGTGTGGGATGGATGACGGGTCAAACAAAGAGGACTTTCACCAGGAGACCCTCATCTGTGCCCCGTGTGACACCAACAGTAAACCAACACTCAACACTTGTCAGAAAGTGCCGTAAGCGCGGTTGTTCCGTTGCGTTGAGATGTTTTGCTGCGTTATTTTGTTAAGTTTTATGTAACATAATGTAAGAAAGTCTTCTAAGCGTGGTTATTTATTTCAGTAGTTTCGTTGTTTCTTTAAGATGATTTGTTACGTTGTTTCTAACATTTTATATAACATTATGTAAGAACGTCCGCACAAAAAACTCTTCTTGTTGAATTCAATATTCCACACATTGTTCATTCTACACACACATGTAATATTGATTCAACATGAGGCTGTGTTTTGTTTATTTAACCTGCTGAGTGGACATTTGTCCGTCAGTTCTTTCTTTCTTTGAAATGAAAATATCCAGATAGTGAACGCAGAAAGAGCTCATTTGCATCCTCAGGCTTCAGCTCGCGTTGGGTCTGAGACGGTTTACCTCCACGTCCTTCAATGAGTCTTTGATGCCCTCCGTCTCCGTCTTTGTGCCTCAGTAGCAGACAAAGATGTTTGTGTTGGACTTTACGCTTGTTTCTCCTGGCAAATGTGGGCAACCCGTATATTTAACCTCTGCACCAAACCCTTTCAGTCGTTGCTCTCACATCTCCTTTTCATCCAGCACACAGTTTAAACTGATACGATCACAAGGCTACTCATGCACAGCAGAGCCAGAGAGCGCTCACACTCTGAAGCGCTATCTGAGAGCCGTGGTGCTGTAAGTCATTTCAAACCCTCTGTTCTTCACGGCAAGTGAGCAAGGCCACTCTTCAGCTCCATTAAACCGAGGGGCTGTTATTTACTGTATTTGTTTTTCTTTTCTCCGGCTCGGGACACGGCCGTCCACAGGTGCAGGCTGAGCTCAGAGACCACCGAACACAGCGGCCTCTGTGGGGGAGTAATGACCCTCCCTCCTGGGCTGACTTGCAGAATGTTCTTCACCTCTGGGACGTTGGTACGGACCATTTAAATGGGATTTGGGCTCATGTGGTCTTGTGTGTTGAGCTGAGGTTACAAAGGATAGAGCAATCTTCAACATGGTTTTATTCCCATAGATAGCAGCACTAGACTGCTGGAAGGAGAGTTTTAGGTCTGGTTTTGTATCTCATATATTTGTCGTTTTAGAGCTGGAAATCGTCTTCTTTATGAAAGTTATATGATTCGATTGATTCTCATAACTGGTGGATACAAATACAGCAGCCAGCTGAGCATGAAGACAACGATTGTGGAGAAAGCTCGCCGTCTCTTTCAAAGCAGCTCTCAGGTTTGCAGCGTAACACTCTTCATCTCATTTCTTTAATTAGTACAAAAACCAAAGTAAAAAACAAACATTTCTCCACACATTTAACGAATGAGAATATCTGTTATTTAGTACATTTTAGAGGTGCTGGTATGCAGATTTTGTTACCAGTCTTTATGCTAAGCTAAGCTAATTATGCTGACTGTACATGCCATGAGAGTGGTCTGACTTTTATCATCTAACGTTCTGCAACAAAACAAATGCAACATTTACAAAAACGTTGAACAATCGTAGACATTAGCTCAACTCACTCTGTAATACATTCATGCTGGAATGTTCCTGTTTGAACTATTTCTCATCTAACAAAGAACATTTTCTTTATTCACGATGTTTGCGTTTCACCAGTGTGCAGCAGAAGACGACATATGTTTGAGATTGGCGTTCATTCTACTGATTTTTGAAACGTCTCTCGTCTTCAAAGCTCTCCGAGGTTTCAGTAGCCTCAGCTTTTGGTCCTTACATCTCTGGAAGTCATAAGCAACCTGCATCGTAGTTTATCCATGTGCCACAGAGTTTTCAAAACAACACGTAATCCTAGATATCAGAG
>NW_022281175.1:0-6582 GCF_004355925.1 Anarrhichthys ocellatus | reverse complement strand
TACGTTACGTTGTTACGTTACGTTGTTACATTATGTTGATGTGTTACGTTGTTTATTTCCACACAAACTCTGGTCTTTCTTTCACGTGAACCAAGAAGTTTTGTTTCCTAAACCTTTCCATCATTTCGTAATCTTATGGCGTGGCGTTGTGCGTTTCTGCGAGTGTGATACGAGGCTGATAGGAAACGTATTTATTTTTCAGAAACGTCGACATTCATCTGTGCTTTGCAAGAATGTGCGCTGCCAAAATGTTCTTTAGCAACTGGGTTTTATTTTTTACAGAAAATACAGACTTGGAGTTGCTCCTTTGCCGCCTGCTAAGCCAACAAGTGTCATGTGTCATGAGATTTGGGATGCGATGCCATCACACATGCCACAAAGCGTCTCATCCTAGTCATCTTAAAATAGGTTTCACTGTTCTGACCTTACACAAAGAGCCCCCCGGAACAAACGAGGTGTTAAAGACCTCGGGACTCGCAGCAAATTGCTTCCATTTTGATCTCCCTTTATTCTCCCGTCTGTTGAGGAAACCGATCCCGTAACATCAGGGGGAGGAATGTGTGTCCAGAGGAGCCTTCGTTAGCCCAGAGCTGTAGTGTGGAGATCTCAGGCTCCTCTTTTCACATCATTACAGGAGCTTCACAATCAGGCCTCCTGGGAAAGGGAAAGTGAGCAGAGAAATGTCTATGAAGCACATGTAGGGAAGAGCTTCCAGATGTGATATGTCAGCATCAACGACACTCAGTGATGAGGTGGGCGGGGGGGCTGACTGACAGGCTCTCAGCATGAATGAGAATATCACTCAAGGAGAGAAAGAGAAAAATAATCATCTCTTCAATGGCGACCTGTGTTTGTATCTCCGGACGCTTTTTTGGCGGGGAAGGTTGTGTTTACATGGGAATGACTGCTCACGGGTTTGTGTGCACATGTTTCAGTGACAACGTGTGCCTTGTAGTCGACATGAGAGTGTATGAGCGAGAGAGAAACACACACACACACACACACACATCCATCCTTTAATCACAGAAGAGCTGTGCATTTATGAGCCTGCCTGTACACGTTGAACGCAAACGTTGGTCCTGCAAAACCCCAGATTGTGTTCAATGTTTTTTATGTCCATGTGTGTACAAAACTGTGATAAATGTGTATTACATGAACAAATGAAAACTAAGATTCACACAGCGATTTCTGCGTAATATTGGGTATTAAATGACTCCTCAAACATGTTTAATATGATATCGCACAAAAGGGTGTTTGTGTATTTTCCTACGAAAGCTAACAACTCGTGTTCATTTCCGCCCGTTTTCAAACTAAATTCACGCTTTGACAGTTCTAGTTAGTTTAGAGAACAAAACTACTTAGACAGAGGAAATGATTGCTGTTTGGGTTAAAATAACGACAGAAGTGCCGTTACCGACGTACGCAATTACGATTAAATTAAAACAACGTAGACTTCTCGTGTCACGGGGAAAAGAGGGCGATCTCCTGGGTGAAAGATCGGTTTTTGTTTGACCCATCCACCTCCACTGCCGGCCGCCGTTTGTGGGCTTTGCGGTCTGGTTCACGATGACGTGGATTAGGTACGATTTGATTTTGTGCGATATTTACGAATTACAGCGCATTCTTTTTTGTATAGCTATGAACGCTGCACACACACCACTTCCTGCTCTGGTGGAAAATGTTAGCAGTGGATGTAAATCCCCCATTATGGATATACGGGATTCTGGCCCATGTGAGCTTATTTCGGGTGAACGACATGCAGCGTTGTGTGTCCGTTACTGCGCGGGCACAGCAGAGCGCTGCATGTGTGTTTGTGCATACCATCACGAGGTCTGTGGGCCATATGGAACGTACAGTACAACCAGAAATGGGCAGCCAGCTGCTGAATTCCTAAAGAGAAGAACATGTTCCAGCCAAGCCTGGCCGACAACACACCTTCAGTGGGGTTTACGCACATGTGGAGGAGAGCTGAGCGCTTTCAGGTACGCTCGTCCAACTCAGTCACCAGGTCGGCTTCATTAACCTCAGAGGCGTGGCTCGGATTCAGGCTCATTCGGTGCTAAATGGACGATAAGAGAGGCGATCGGGCCCGCGCTTTCTTCCTGCTGGGGCACAAAGTCACTCTCACGAGCATCCAGCCACATGTCAGCCAGATGCTGCCGGCCTCAGTCCCTCTTCAAAGAAACAATTAGGCACAATTATCGCAACATATAAATGAATTTCATCCATGATTAAAATGTGCGGGCCGAGCGGGACGCAACGCCAGGTGGTTGTAATCTAGATAGCGGTCGCAGTGGGGCTTCGCCTCAAAGACCTGTTTGTTTAGGCACTTGTACGTCTGGTCAAGTGCCCCCCCCCCTCGCTGCATGTTCACCCCACCAGCAAAGGCATCTGTCCCTTAATACCGCTTTAATGAAGGTCATTCATTTTAATGGAGCCTCATTTCAGACTCCAGTAATTAAGGCTCGCGGTGCACTTGACTGGGAGCTTGTTGAGACAGTGTTGAGTGCCAGTTCTCCAAATAAACAGACACCCCCCCCCCCCCCGCCGGCCAACGGGGCATCTGAACACAACACCAGGCAGCTCACAGTGGAGCAGCTCAGAGGAGAAATATAAACCATGTACGAGACGATGAGAACCACATTTAGTTGAGTGGCGAGGAGGATGACAGGTGGCCAACAGAACAACATCTCATGTAAATGTGGTTTGAAAGGTTCAGAGCAGCGAGCGAGGTTCTCGTGTCAAGTGTGTCTGACTGCAAACAGGAAACGGGAAAAGATCAGACTCAAAATCACCGTCACTGTCGGATCAATGCTCCCAAGATACCTCGAATACTATTGTTACAGTCAACACGTAAAAATGAGACGGTAGAAGAAGATCGAAACCATATTCTGATGTTTAATTTTTACCTCTTTACTTTGGATTTCATTAAACTTGTTTTCTTTTCTTTTTTACAAAATGAACCAAAACACTGACGATGATAATGAGAATCAATACGAAATACAATTTTTGATTTACATAAAAATAAATCAGGTTTGAATTGAAATGAAACACTAATACTCACGATATATAGTCAATATATCTATAGTGGTTTTACTCAAATCTAAATGGTACTAATGACAATCTGTACATATTTTCTGAAACAAGGTCGAATGAGGGAGTCCGGGAGGGGAGGGGCTTCCCCTCTCTATTGAGTAAAGGTCAAAGGGCAAGACCTTTACAGCTCCTCTGTGTCTCCTCTGCTCCGTTCATCAAGCAGTCGCTCTTCAGGAGATGTTGCGTTGCAGCATTCAGACACGAGGACGATGTGTTTGGACTCAAGATGAAGTGATGAGGTTAACTGTCCAGCAGGATGATGACATGTCACTATCACACACTAACAGATACTCTGACACATATATTGTTTAAATCTCGTTCTCCAAGCCGGTGAAATGAATTCTAAATAAACAGGAGCTGAACTGAAAGCCAACTTCCCAGGGAAACATGCTTAGCTATACCCGGGATAATTAATGTCTCTACTCCTCAAGTTAGAGAGATCCATCTTCCTAGGTGTGTCATCTACCCAGCATGCTTTGCTGCTTCCTGGCGTCAGCTGGTATAATGTTGATGTATGACCTGTGAAGAGGAGCCTTGTTTTATCTTCCCCCCGCGTGGTGACATGGGACGGTTGTTTTTTTTATCTGCGGCGCCGAGGCCTCGGATGCTCTCCCTTCGGCCTATCTGCCTGCCTGCTGAGGGCCTGATGAAAGCGCCGGGCCACCTCGTCCAGATGGCCGCCATCCATCAGAGGAGCAACATGTCAAACGGCGAGGGCAGAGGAGAGTGGAGGGTATCGGCCCCCCGGTCAAACAGGGTTTAAGCCTGACAAACACCTCCGACGTGGTGCTGTTGGTGCACACGGTTGGATGGCAGCAGTCACTTTTGTTACGTTATTAGCAGGAAGACGTACAACAGAGATTTCCATCTTGACAATATGACATGAAACATCCCATCATTACAAACTCCAAGCGCCCCGACGGCCAATGAAATCAAGGGCAGGATCATCGCTGTGAGCCTGCTTCTCATTTTAAAGTTACATAATCTGTATCAGCACTGATTTAGTGAGTTAGTTAAGAGTTACATGACACTAAATCCACTTTATTCACTGCATTACACCATCGATTCATCCTGGTTTTAATGCCACAGAAGTTATTTTTATTTTTCCAGTAAAAACCCAGTAATTCTGTCCACGTGACCCCCAAAAAAGGCAAAATCACTTGAGAAGAAGAGATAGAAAAACAAATCTTTTTCACGCTCGCTTCAGGTTTTTGCTTTTGTCAAAAAAGATTCAAAGTGATAAATGGATTATGGAAACGCTGAACATTTACCTCCCATCTGATCAGCTGTTTCTGCAGCAACACCAACACCGTGAATACAAACCTCTCTTTCTGTCCCTTTAAGTACAGCTACAGTTAGTGAGACAACTCTCAGAGGCCTGATAAACGAAAACAAACGCACCGACCCACAAACCAGCGCACTTTGAAGTGGCTAATGATCGGCAAGCTGCCCGGTCACAAACCTCCTCTTTAGCAAATAAAAACAGAATGCCACATCCAAGAGTCAGATCAGCACTGGCTTCAATGGGCCTTTATACAGTTCTGCAGTTTATCCTCCAGCCCCCCCCCCCCCCCCCCCCCCCCTCTCTCTCTCTCTCTCTCTCTCTCTCTCTCTCTGTGTTTCCTGATTGCTTCCACACACTCGAAGCACGTCCAGCTGGAGACTGTAAAAATAAACTTCCATGTTAAAAGCGGGTAGATTAGCCCTTTTTTAAATTGGTTTCTTTTCATGTTTTTTTTTCCTGCGTTGTCTGTGTGTCCAACCTGCCGGCTCCCGCCAGGTTGAGAACAGAGAGAGTGTGTGTGTGTGTGTGTGTGTGCGCGCATGTGTGTGTCGAGGAGTGCAGTGGAACACTAATTGGCAAGAGAGAGGAGAATAAGACCTGTCGCCCGCCAGATGTTTCCTATGAAGCCGTTAGTGCGGTGCAGGTCCGAGGTGTTGGGGAGGCCTTCAACGTGCATCAGAGGGAGCCGTCGGGTTTCCCGCAGCCCGCTGCACACACCTGGCTTCCTGCCTCCCCGGCACAGCTGTGCACCTCCGCATGCTACATCATGTCCAAGCTGCTCCATCTCGGCTCCTCGTGTTGCACGTCGTCAAAGACTTTGCTGTTAAACAGGAATGCCGTGCGGGGATGTGGTTTGTGGACGAGTCACACGTTTTATCTCATTCGGGCCGATTACATAATGACTTTGGAGATCCTGTCTGCACTTTGACCTGTATGAGATAAATATAGCCTCAATGTTTAAGGTTTCCCTTTCCAGTCTTTATTGTGCACACGGTGCTATAATTATATTGTGGAGCTGGACTTTGACTTGCAGCAAGAGATGCGTTTGGCCTTTTCCAGCACACGCTCTCACGACCGCTTCTCCTTCTTTTAAACATATTTCTGTGGCACATTTTGAAGCCTATTACTCTTCACTTCTTTTAGGGTGACAGACGGAGAGAGAGAGAGAGAGAGAGAGAGAGAGAGAGAGAGAGAGAGAGGCTTAAAGTGAACCTCAAGCAAAGCATCTGGGAGGCTTAATTACAAGTAAGCTCTGTTTAATAAGCACTGGATCGTATATCTCAGCTGAGCGTGCGGCGGAGGAGCGAGGAGCCTCCAGAGGCTCAGGAATGTCAGTGTTTGTGTTTGAATGTGCGCGGTCGCAGCATGCCAGCAGCGCTGCACCGAGGAAGGCTGTTTCAGGCTGGCACCGCAATCCACTCTGGCTGAGGGGGAAAGTTTGGCGGCGGAGAGCGAATGAGTAACTCTCTCCTTCCCCTCAATGACTGCTGATGAGGTGCTCTGGGGCAAGTCACTTAACCTTCGGCCCGGCCGACGCAGCACCCAGGAATGTGTGGACCTGTGTGAAAGAGAAGCGCTGGAATGAAATGAAAAAAAAGAGCCTCACTTGACTTTGCCTGCATGAATACGTCTGAGAACAAGATGAAGAGGCTGTGCTCTGTAAGGGCCTGTGTGCACAGAGCAGCTTCTTCTGACAGCCAGCGGGTTTTTAAATTGTTCCCAATGAGGATGAAGCGTATGCAACCGTCTAGAGAAAAGGTCGCTGCACCGTATGAGCAATCCGCATCTTTCAGTAGTCATTGCTCTCCAATTAACACAAATTAATATATCAAACACAGAATACGAGAGAGTCAGCTAAATTCAGATGTATACAGTGGGAGCTTCGTAATAAGTCCGTAAAGCTTGCGAGATACTGACTTGATTTGTCCGGTTCTTTCTTCTGAAGCCTCATTGTCACCATAGACTGGATTTAAGAAGAGGACGTCGTCATCGTGACGTCATACATTGGTTTGTTTTGAAGCCTCGAGTTTGGAGATTTTGCTGTCGCCATCTTGGATTACGGCCGTTGCCATGTTAGTTTTTTTGCAACCGGTGAACAGGAAGTGACCATATCTGGACTGAGGAGGAGTGACGTAGAGACACCGTATACGTCTCTCAATCACCGTGTAGCCCCGCCCTAAAGCATCCCCTGCTTTATGGTC
>NW_022281174.1:3593-12694 GCF_004355925.1 Anarrhichthys ocellatus | reverse complement strand
ATTAAAGAATAACTGACATAACAGAAAGCTTTTGAAAAATGTGCATCTTAAAATAAAGTAATTCATTTTAGAAAAATGAATTTCACCGATTTGCCCTGTAGTTTAAAATTCAGTTCATTCAGGTGTGAAGTGATGTCAATCAAAAAGCCACATTTTTCTCATCTTCTAACAAGAGAAATCAGTGTGCATGATCTTTATCTGTAGTTATTAAACCACTTGTTTCAGCTCTATTCTCTCTGGTAACATCACTGTTGGTCAGTGAATTCATGAGTTAGGATCATATTGGGCTCTTAGATTTATTTTCTGTGACTTCATTCAGATGTGAGTCGGAATGTTTGCTCAAAAGAGTTATGCTTTGTCTCGTAGTGACGCTTCACATTACCGCTTTTAATAATCGTCACAGTCTCTGAACATGTGAGACATACTGGTTTTAAACTGTCCGTGGGTAGAATGAACCTATAAGAGTCTGTTCATTCTTGGTTAAAGACTCTGCTCTCTCTGGTCTCGCGGACCACTTTTCTCTCGTCATGTGAAATATACTTGTCTGACTCAAGTAATTATTCTCCTACTCTTCGTCCTCTCTCCTCGTCTCTCCCGTGTGTGTATCTCACTCGATTCAGGAAACTTGTCAGAATACCCATATTTGATTGGCCGAGCTGCATCACGTGATGTGATTTGCATCGCTGAACAAGTGCTGTAAAGGCTGAAAAAGCTGCTCCGGTTAAAATAGAGGCGCTCCGTCAAAATTTAATAAATCTCAATTATCTATCGGTTTTAGGTCCTGGGTCCGGATACAACGGCGTCTGGGTCCGGATCCGGACCGCGGTCCGCCTATTGGCGACCCCTGGTCTATAACATCGTGGGATTTCCTGCTCTCCAAAAGACTGACACTATCCAGTAGCAGTGTCATGCTACAGCTTTACTGTGGTGAATAGTAGAAGGAAGGAACATTAAGTGGAAAAAACACTTATACAAAAAGACTGCTATTACTATTTGATTTTTTTATTTAATGAAATACAATGTTTTCCCATCACTGTCCAATTTCAGTATAAGATAATATATCATTTGTATTCATTATCAGAAGAATAAAATAAAGAAACATTTTAAAAATACAAATTTGGTTGGTTGTAATTTTTGACAAGAAGAATCGAATCCCAGTTCTGAAGAACAAAGTTTAAGATGATCATTTAATGAAGCTCTAGCGTAAGTTTATTCAGGAAGACTACTTTTGCATGCTTAGGCCTGAAGTTTATTTCCCAAACATCATACCATTCACTCCTCCCATGCATGCTCACACATAAATTATTTGCTGTCATTGTTTTCGGCTGTCAATCATGATATAAGCTGTTCTGATCAGCTGGTCTCTGCTATCCAAACTGCATACTTAGCCATCATCTCTGCCTTTAGAAATATTGGTTACATTGTGACCTTGGTTCTCTGAGGGAAGAGACTATCTCTCCACACAGTTACATTTTCCATATGTACAGGGTCTGTTGTGAGACACCCTGTGAAGGAGACCAAGGAGACAAGATTCTGGACTCTGGTATTCGAATGAGACGTCCCCACCACCAGAGTCGTCAAAAAAGTGTGTGGTAAAACAAGCCCCTAATATACACTGTATACAAAAATAGACGCATTCAGTGACACTGCAGACGCTGCGTATCCCTGCCCCAGGCTCCGGTACAGCCTAAAGCAAGGACAATCTTGCAAGACACCAAGGTCTGAGCTGAGCTGGCCTGCACTCAACCGACAAGAGTAAAAGATATGTCTCTGGCCAATATGGGGCCACCAGCACAGGGGCATGGTGAATACGACGCCTATTGCACTGTGGCCCCCAGCATACATTCTACAAAGAAGATGCCAACAGCTACATTCAAGCAACAAAACCTTACAAAGGTAGCGGGACGTGACCATGTAGCAGGCGCAAAAATCTCTGAGAGGTTGGCGGCCTGCCACAAGGCCCAGGAGGCTGCTACGCCACGTGTAGAGTGCACCCACACTCCCACTGGCGCGCCCATCTCTTTGTATGCTTGCTGAATTGTTTAAACTACCCAGTGAGACAGCCTAGAATTAGACACTGGCTGACCCCGGCACTGGGACCGAAAGCAAACGCACAATTGGTCTGTATTTCTGAATTCCTCTGTCCACTGAATGTAGACCTTGAGGGCTCTGACTGGGCACAGCCTTGCTCCGTCCTGATCCCCCTTCCCCTCATCCCAGGCAGGGCAGAGGGGCCGCAACTACCGATTTAGGATGGGGATCTAAACCGACCCCCATCTTCGTCATCAAAGCGGGAGGGGGCAGGCCCCTGATTGGACGGCAGTTCAATATCCAAAGCTATAGCCGCCCTACTGATAATTTCCCGAAGGAGAGGTGACTGCTGCTCACGCTACTCCAAGACTATCTCTTGCTGCCCCAGAGGGAACCCTCTCTTCTGAGGACTCTAGGCTGACAACATTGATCTCCTTGTCTGACTCCGAGGAGGAGGGGCAGCCTTTACCCCCTACCTGACCCCTGTACAACTCTATGTAGTAATAGTGGCGGGGGGAACCCTTGCGAACCACACCGTGCACTAGCAGAACCTCAGTCCTAGGGCGCTTGGCCGACAGGGTCCTTGATCAGGAGTGGGCGGCTCCTACCAAACAAATGGTAACAGGCCTCTCTTTGTTTCACTGACATACAAAAACAGCTCATGCACGACGAAGGGTTATCTCTAGCAGTCAGTGCATATTCCACTCCCAGTTAGAGCACACAGTATTCATGACCATCCTCCACGAGCATTTCCACACTACAGTCCATGCAGGGAGGCCCCTGAGTATCTTTAAATTGTGGTAATGCAGCTATTTCTTAAGTACAATCTGAATACATGTTCCCTTCACTGGTATAAGTAGCATAAAGCAGTCAACAACAATATCATCTGTTATTCAGAGGGTGTGTGTGTGTGTGTGTGTGTGTGTGGTGATACAGTCTCCTGTCAAAACAAACAGCCACTGAAGCAAACATTGACACAGTGAACCTCAGAGACAGACTTTGATGTTCTCAAGAACACAAATCCATCTTAAAACTTTGATCATGTGGGGCATGTACAGCAAACGCACACAAACACATACACCAAGGTCCATAATAAAAAATTGTATCAGGATGTGCCTACATGCACACATACACACACACATAGACTGTATGCATATCCACACACTGAGAGAGTGAGGTTGAAGACATCAAAGCCTTCTCATCCTGCTTTTCTCCTGATCAGCTCTGCTGGGAGGATTGAAGTGGAATTGGCTGGGATTAGTTTAACGCTGCCATGTGGCATTCAGCACAGCACCCTGCCAAATGTCATGCAGACACACCCACTGAGAATCTCAGTCTATTTTCATCTGTGGATGTTTCTGTACCTTCACTCACCCATACAATAAATTGTGAGAAACATGTTTAAGTGTAACTCTGATCAACAAAGAAGCAGCCATGTGCATGCAACAGAGCTCCTGTTGGCCAAGTTGACATACGGATGGTCGACCTCTCTCTGTCTGCTCGCCTGTGATTGGTCCTTGTCCAATGCAGATATATTGTGAATGGAATAAATGATTGGCCCATTTTGGACAGTCCTTCTTTGAAGCACATGTTGTCCTTGTCTATGTTTGTACTCTGTATGGATGGCTAAATCTGTCAGTCAGTGCATAACTTTGGTCCAGATTGTGGTTGCCATGGGGACACTGAGCGACGAGCTGCATGTGACCAGCTCAGGTGGTAGCCGCTGGGTCCTCGGTGGCTGCTGAACACCTTGTGTCTTTACTACTGTGCTTGTGCTGATGATGGAGTCTAATCTGTCCTGGTGCTGATACAGAGTAATACAGACAGGAGGCTTCCAGCCCACATGCTTAGACCCTGAAAAAAACCCAGGTGCACTACATCCAAATCCACTATTAATACATCAATTTCAGCCAACACATTGTTAATCATTTAACCAATAACTGATTAAGTGTTTGCAAATTCAATGTGAAAGCCAACTGAAGGGAGGGTGAAGCAGTGAACACATTGATTTATTCCTGTCTGGACCGACGCTTTGTGTTTACATTTGAATACACTAGTTCTCAGTGGAAATGTTCAGACACAGTACCTTTAGAGCTGATTAAATCACACAAGCTCAACAGCAACTCAAGCACACACCACACATGTCACTTACCAGCCACATGTACAAACGCTGCCACGTCCCTGCTGCCGTCTCTGCACATGTATTCCAACGTGTGTGTATTGATCAGTGTGAGACAGGACAGTGTTCTAACACACCATCAGAACTCAGTCAGAGCCATGCCAAATGTCTCTGTCAGCTAACAATAGATCCTCCAGGAAGGAGAGCTGAGTGAGCGGCTGGTTGGATGGATGGAGGACGGGAGCCTACAGAGCATGCCTGGCACAAAATCCCTGGGTATTATAACATCACATGGCCACCCATCCACCGTCAGTCACAGAGCGAGCAGAGGAGATGAAAGAGGCAGAGAGAGGACAAGAGTCAATGGGTGGAGGGGGGCGACGTCACAGTGCTGCTCAAGTCCCCCTTTTCATGATAGTGACCGCGACTCAGAGAGGAGGCATGAGCCAATAAGACTTGAGGAACCCCTCCCTGAGCAGAAAAGCCAACACTAACAAAGGCAAACATGGAGAGGGAGAGACAAAAGAAAAGCCCAGAGAGATCCAGCCACAGACAGGAAGAGAAAAGCTGCACTGATTTACATAAATACTGAAAATATTAAAAAGCATACAAAAAGGAGGAAAATCTCATGAAGCTACCAGTTTATATTTTCATTTATCTTTAATGACTTTTATCTAAGATTCCGAGTCAAATCTCTTTTCCACATGGCAAATAAATCTATCTTAAAATCCAGAGCAGCTGGAAGTTGTATGTACATTCCATTGTATTTAGGACAGGTGGGGGGAAACATGGAGTAACCCTACACATACAACATCCCTCGACATGTCGCCCATTTGCTGGATAAAAACAAAGTAGGGTTGAAACATTACATTTTTTCAGTTTAATAAGTAACGAACTGATCAGAGTTTGTAATTTTATTATATTTTTTTATTGATTTTATTAATTCCACATATTTTTATATAAATACCACCCCTGTTTAATATCAATGAGTAGCTTAAATAACAGAAACACCTCTCTGTTTAATGCAATTTAACAGCACCACAAACTACATCCTCCAAAATGGTCATAGTTGAATCAACACTTCCCTCAAACGAAACATTATAACCTTCATGAAGGGAGGATGTAGTGCAGGACTTTTGTGTTGGACTGTGTTAACTTAAGCTCAGTATAACTAATAACCTGTGTGTGAGAACCTTGTGCAGTAATGCTGTGTTCACTAGTAACACAGCATATGTGCCCCCTCTAGTGGCTCCCCACTTCAACAACTAGATTTTGAGTGATGAAACTCAAAAGCAGCAGCCGTTGTCATAACAGGATAAACACGTGCAATTGATCAAATTGATTATGGTACCTGTATAAAATCCCCTGCTGGACGATAATCAACATCACAGCATGACACTCCTATTCTGTCTCAGAGACTGTGCACATTCATGCAACGCTATCAACCACAGACTTTATCTTGTGAATAGTGAATTCCCCTTACTCAGCTGGTCCATTCTGCAGTCTTTGTCATCAATAACCTTTTTTACAACAGAGGGCATTTGTAACAATATAATCAATGATAAATATTATCTTAATCTTTATCAATGTGCAGATGTGTAATCCAGTTTATATGCTACAATTTTTTATCTTTATGTTACTGCCTCTTTATTTGATTGACTGTTTCCTGATCTGAAATGTATGTCACATTGCTAAGAATAGTGCAAGGAATCATTGAACTGAGAAGCATACCAAAACAACTGCCGACAGTCTAGCATGGTCACATGGCCTGCTACTTGTTGAGCAAGCACCATAGTAGTGTTGCAATGATGTACATGCCCTGAATCTCATGGTTATTTGGTTGTATGACATTTCATTCACAGCAGGCCCCTGCCCAAGCCGGACTGATCGGATCCTAAGGCATGTTGTCACGGCCCGGCTCAAAAGGCCGTAACATGAAGGGAGACAAAACGAGTTAAAAGTAATAAATACACATTTATTTAATGAACCAATAACTAAACTAAACTAAACAAAGCAGCAGTCAGGTCCTCCAAACAGGAGGCAGGGAGGAGAGACGCACCAGCCAAAGAAGAGGGTGCTTCTTTATAGCTGGCCACTTCAGCAGGCTCAGGTGGGGCTTGTTAGCTGCCGATCAACATCCTGCAAGACAAACTGAGAGGAAACAGACATAGACCCCTGGTGGAAGGGAGGGGTCATCACAACGTGGAGGGCTTAATTATCCTTTCAACCACAATGCACCAACCACAACTACTGAAGAGTGGGTTGCAGAAACACAGTGACATCATTGCGAAGTGAGGGAGAATATCAATAGTATTTTACACCCTTTCAATCTATATCCTCCAACATGGAGGAGGAGAGATGGGAACGCTTCAAAGTCTGGATCAAGGATGTAACAATGCAAATAAAGAGCTACAGACAGCTATGTAAAGTGCAAAAAGATAGGCCTTTTTCTCAGCAGCATTTAGACTCATATCCTCCTTGACATCAAGTCTCCTGACAGTGGTGTGACAATGAATGGTTAAGGTCTTTCTTATGAACAATATGATGGGCTACAAATTGACAGATGGGGACTATTGTCAGCAATGGCACATAGACATGCCTTGTGAGCACCAACCAGCTCTACCCATCGGGTCAATCTTGCTGCCTGGACTACCGCTCTATCAAGGCCAGCTACCTTCAGCACAGCCTATTATGCTGCACAGTGCAATCATTACTTTCTACTTTCTCGACATGCAGCAGAGCCCTACCAAACAGAGCCCATTCGCACTGAGAGACAATGAGTCTGGCAAAGTTCAAAGGGTTTAGGCTGCCTGTTTACCTTAGTAACTCTTCAGTAGTAAAGCATTCAAAGCCCCTCCCCCCAGCAGCCTGAAGCTTCTTTCAATACAGACTAATGGACAAGTCAGCCCACAAGCAAGATGAGAGAATGCTTTAAACCTTACTGCCCATAAATGGTAAATGGACTTGTACAGCTTACGAGTCTTCCGACCACTCAAAGCGCTTTAACACATCATGTCAGGTATGTATTCTGAATTCTGAATAATTATTGTAGGTGATTTTATTATTAAATGTGGATGTCAATAATGATAGCTTCAGTACTGTTTATTTCATTATTAGATTTGATTGGCTTCTGTCAGAGTGTACAGAAACCCACTCACTGTTTTAATCACACCCTTAACCTTGTTTTGGCATATGGCATTTGTGACGACCCTCCGCCTCCCCTATACCAAGTGTCCCTGTGTGGTTGCTGATGTGTTGCAGGTGTTGATTGGAGGGTCGTCAGCTGAATGACCTGAGCCGGTGTGGCTCTGCCACACAGAGTTGGAACAGGTTAAAAATCCTCCTCAGTTGGCAGCCTGGCTCTCTGGGAGAGGAGATCCTGTCGCCCACCAGCATTAACATCATTCTTTTGGTTGATCTGTCTGTTATGTTATTTACTGCTACACACACACACACACACCCATACATGCACCTCAGGACTGATAACTGACACCAACTTTTATATTGTTAATATAGGAGTAATTGCTTGATAGTTACAGAAAACTCCATTACCCAGAGTCCCGGAGATGTAAATACTTTAGAACTACAAAAACTATGCCGCCTACATTCCCGGGAGAGCAATTACATCAGAACTACAAAAAATCTGCCACTTGCTGGCTAGGAAGAGAAATTACAATAGAGTGAGTTTTTGATTTTTCATTATTTTTAATTCCAAAAAATATTTTTAATTTCCATTAACAGTTTGTAGTTTTAATTCAACACTTTTGATTTCCATTAATAGTTTTAATTTGACATTTTAAGATTGTTAAGTTTGTTTTGTTTGTTTTTTGTGTCAAAGTGGGATTTAGAAGTGCACTGAATTGGGATATAGAATATTTTTGGAAATATCCATAATAATGTTTTGATAATCAGACTGCCAAATAATTGGAAGAATGTATCAAATTGGGGTTCCTTGAAAAAGGCAGTTTTTGCCACGACAAAAAATGTCATCAACTCGGAGTGTGCTTGGAGCAGAGAAAAATGTGAAGCAGATAAAAATAATTGATGTCCAAAAGGGAAAGAAAGAAATGTAAAC
This sequence comes from Anarrhichthys ocellatus, assembly GCF_004355925.1. Lineage (NCBI taxonomy): Eukaryota > Metazoa > Chordata > Actinopteri > Perciformes > Anarhichadidae > Anarrhichthys > Anarrhichthys ocellatus. The sequence continues at coordinate 4,469 of NW_022281174.1, read as the reverse complement.
TGTTTAAAGTGGACTGGAAAGCATAAGGGGTACTTCTCAAGTCTCTTAATTGCATCCCCATTTCCCTCACTTGGGTCCTTTCCTTGCGTCTTAGTCCCTCCCACCAGGGATGCATGGAGGAAACCATGTGAGGAGAGAGGAACGAGGAAATATGTTTTAAGAGATATGAGACGTCCTTTCCTCAGTTGCGTCACGTGAAGCGACGTCTGTTTCTGATGACGGAGGATCAGCTGATCACAGTTGGCTTTAACAGCTGGAGAGACTTTTGATAAGTTTGTGTCTGTTCACATGATCACTGTACTTAATAATAATAACTAGAAAATTCCTAAAGAAATTTTGACAGTGTGGCTTCTACTGCCCAAAGAAATCACAATATATACACACACCAATGTTACCGGTAGTGTCATTCAGGTTCAATTGAGATAGCGCTACTCTCTTTTCTGCATTTTAGATTCATACTCTTGGATTGAAACTTGTATTTGTGGGGCTTTTATTTTGAAAGGGTGGGACTGGGTGGGTGAGAGAGGGGGAGAGGAGACAGAATCATAATGTTTGACACTAAAATGAGAGGCTTCATCACAAGCATTCCAGTTAGAATTCATTCTGTGGGGCTTTTAATTTGAAATGGGGGGACGGGGGGGAGGGGGGTGAGAGGGGAAAAGTCCTCTAAAAATATCTAAGACCTGAATGACTGTATGATAGAGAGAGAGAGACACAGAGACGAGAGAGGAGAGAGAGAGAGAGAGCTCTGGCAATCTTTCTCATTTGGAGATTGTCCTATGTTTTATCATTTACAGCTTATTGTCCTGCTCTGCCATGTCTTTCCTCGTCTCTCCGTCTTGTGAAAATGTCACTCAAATCAGGAAACTTATCAGA
>NW_022281174.1:0-3493 GCF_004355925.1 Anarrhichthys ocellatus | reverse complement strand
GTCCTCTAAAAGTCTCCAAGACCTGAATGACTGTATGAGAGAGAGACACACACAGAGAGAGAGAGAGAGAGAGAGAGAGAGAGACACACACAGAGAGAGAGAGAGACACAGAGAGAGAGAGAGAGACAGACAGAGAGAGAGAGGGAGAGGAGTATATGTGTGTGTGTCTCAGTGCCTCTGTGTGTTTATCAACATCACTAATGAGCTCATATAAACACCTGTGTGCTTGGGTGCATGTTGGTGATTGGAGCACCTGTGTGTTAGAGGCTAATTAAGAGAGAGAGTGAACAGTGATTTCCAACAAAACTACCTGTCAAACATATGCCCTCTATACCAAAACCATGAGACTAATCAATACAATATGGATACCGTCAGAGAGATAAAACTGGCAAACGTGGAGATGTGTTTTTTATGTTTGTGGTCTTAAAAATGTGAGCTCGAGCGCAATATGCAAAACTGGTAGCGTCTGCTTTCTTTGAGAAATGAGTGGTCAGATTTAACATGGAGTCTAATGGAGCAGTTGGTTGGAGTTCATGTCGCTCTGTGGCTCTTTGAGCCAAATGTGTAAGTCCGTAAACACTTTTTCACACAACTGTAAATTAAAGTGTTCAAGTAACAGCAAATGGGACTACTGTTTTGTTAATTTTCATGTAAGTCCAAATACAATCAGCAGGACACTGCAGAGAGTTGAACCCCATCCCAGTAAACTGACAGTCTGTTATGTTACAAACACTGAAGCACATTCATTTTCTTAATGATCTTTAAAGGCTTACATTCATGATTGTATCGGATGTACACTCAAAACATTTGAGGCTTAAGACCTGGCAACATGATCTTGCTACGCTGCTGGTCTATGCAGGAAATATCTCACTCATGCACGCAGAGTGTGATGGTCACAGAAATTCATGGCCGCGTCACCCAGAGTCCTGCCAGTACCAGGAAATACTGTGTAACTCGTGCACGCAGTGTATGACGGTCACAGAAATGCAGGGCCAGAGTCCTGCCAGTACCCTCGACGTGCGTGAAGTTGCGAGGGCCCGATCAATGCTGCTTGCAGCTTTAATTCGTCTTATTTTTAGCGTTTCGTCGCAAAAAGGAGGTGCTTGGGATACTGGAAAACTTCTGAAATTTGGCACGCAAGCCAGAATTTGCAAAAATTGCAGTCTGATTGGGGTGTCCAGCTGCGGTATGAAATATTGGCTCGATAGCGCCCCCTCTTGAGTAGCCTCAACATCGGGCTTCACCTAGCTGTATGAAATTTGGTAGGAATGTGGATCGTGTTGAGACGCACAAAAAATCCACTTGGAATTTTTCTCTAAACCAAACAGGAAGTCGGCCATTTTTCATTCTATGACGTTTTTGGACCGTTTCAAGGCGTCATACTTTAACGAACTCCTCCTAGAGATTTAACCCGATCAACTTCAGATTTGGTCAGTATGCTCTTGAGACCTTGGCAGTGAAAAGTTACTGAAAGATCAAAAAGTTATCAAACTATGTATCCGTGGCGTGGCGTCAACAAAACACCATTCGCCGCGAAACAGGAAGTTATTGTAACTCGGCCGTACATTGTCGAATCTGCTCCAAATCTCTCATATGTCATAACATCCTGATCCGCAACACATCTATATGATAATTTAGAATCATAGTAATAGCGCCACCTAGTGGCAACTGGAAGTTGTAAGTTGTGTACTTTGACATCCTGCTCCTCACAGATTAATCAGATCCCTCTCAAATGTTGTCAGAAAAGCCTTAAGACCTTGGTAATGCTTCATTGTGAAAATTGTAAGAAGTTGTTGAAGGGCGGCGACGTGGCGGCTCGGCGAATTTCGATCCTTCGCCATGAACGAATAAACTGATGTAACTCAACTCCACATCATCAGATCTTTACCAGATTTCACATGTTTGATTAGACTCCAGGCCTGAAGACATCTGCAGGCCAATTTTGAATCATAGTCATAGCGCCACCTACTGGTAACAGGAAGTTAAAGTCTTTATACTTTGGCTTGTTTCTCTTAGTAGGTAAATCAAATCAATATCAAATTAGTTCCACACAAATATAAGAAGTTCATAATGCCAGTTCATGAAGCTTTTGATGTTTCGTCGAACGCCGTTGCCGTGGCGATGCAGTCTTCGACTTTAACAACGAAGATAATTTTGAGAGGCTAAAAATGCTCGAAACATAAACAAACTTGGCAAGCAGATTACAAGCTCAAAATGTACTTAGAGAATATGATTTTATTGGTTCAGAGTGGCAAATCGGCTCAATAGCGCCCCCTACAAAATTTCGACGAAGCAGCCCTCGCAGTACGTTTGACCTAGATGTATGAAATTTGGTAGGAACATGTATCACATATGGACTTAAATAAAAGTCTATTGGGGCCATGCTCTAAACACAACCGGAAGTCAGCCATTTTGAATTCTTTATGAAATTCTAGTGTCGTTTTTGTCATTTCCAGGCGCTGCACTTTAACGAACACCTCCTAGGGAATTAATCAGATCAACTTCAAATTTGGTCGGTACAGTCTAAAGGCCTTTGTGATGAAAAATTACTCAAAGCTTGTTGTTTCGTGAAAAGCTGTTGCCGTGGCGACGCATTCTTCACCATGAAAAATTAAGGTGTTTTTGAGAGGCTAGAAATGCTCCAAACATAAACAAACTTGGCATACACATTTAAAGCCCAAAATGTAGTTATATAATATGATTTTATTGGTTCAGAGTGGCAAATCGGCTCAATAGCGCCCCCTACAAAATTTCGATGATCAGCCCTCGCTGTACGTTTCACATAGATTTACAAAAATTGGTAGGCACATGTATCACATGTGGACTTAAAATAAAGTCTCTTGGGACCATGCTCTAAACCTAACCGCAAGTCAGCCATTTTGAATTTTGTATGAATTTCTCGTGTTTTTTTTTTCCATTTCCAGGTGCTGTACTACGAACTCCTCCTAGGGAATTAATCCGATCACCTTAGAATTTGGTCCGAACAATCTAAAGACCTTAGCGATTAAAAGTTACGAATAGGTTTAGGTTTCATCGAACGACGTGGATATGGTGTGATGGCCATTTTACATGGTTCGCCATCATCCATCAAGCTGTTGTAACTCGACTGTACTTTGTCAAAACTGTCCCAAACTTGACAAGCTTGTTGACTGTCATGGCTTTAGGACTTCTGCATGCCAATATTAACTCATAGCCATAGCGCCACCTACTGATAAGCACGGACGTAAGCAGGATTCTATAATTACAGCAGCCCAAACACTGAACTTATTGAAAGGGTTTGTGGGCACACCATGAGAAAAAGACTTCTCCGATCTAAATATGTGCAAACTAAGATGCTTGGAGAGCAAACGTTAGATAACAGTGGATTTTCAAACCATGTCAGTGGGCATTAGTATAAATGATCTGTCCAGAGCTTCTTCATGACAATCAGGTTAAACGTTACAATGAATGCTTCACACTACAATCTAAAGTTACAGAAGAACTTAAAATGAAA